>NC_092518.1:67436036-67738921 GCF_047511675.1 Marmota flaviventris | reverse complement strand
ACCTTGGGGTATGGGTGAATGACAAACAGAGAGAGTGCTCAATCATTCAGGAAAACAGGGCACGGAGGGGGCTGCAAGTGTACCAAGATCTGTGGATAACACCTCCAGTGAGCGGGGCCTGGCTGGCTGGCAGGAGAAAGGGAGGGAGGGGCCGGAGACGAGAAATGGCCCTATGTGACCAGGATTGGAGAGCGCCCAGTAGGGGAAGAGGAGCCACCTTACAGGGATTGTATCTTGCATATAGAGGGCAGAAGCTTGGCTCAGAGGGCACAGCTCCACCTACTGGAAGTAAAGAAAATAGAACTCAAAGACTGCATTTATCTTTTTTTTTTTTCACTTTTCAATTTTTATTGTTCTTTCCATTTTCTTTTATTCTACATATTTTTCTCTCCCTCTTTCTCTTTAAGGACTTCTCCTTCCCCTTTCCCTAACTTTCATCCCAAGCATTACGACTTTCATTATGTATAATTTTCTAAATGCAAATAGGTGAATGTTCCGAGGCTATCTATAGTGCTACTAAGTCCCTAGCTATCACCAAATACCCTGGTCCATTCACCTGTAAATATCCCCCGTCAGTAGAGCAATCTTCCAAAGTAGCCAAGATATACTAACCCTCATACCATCATAGAACCCAACCTAAATATAAAGTCCTAAGACCAAACAGCAGATCGCTATATGCCTACATAATCCGTAAGCCTTTTATAAAACAAATGAATTTGCTTTATATTACAATAAAGCCCAACATCTCTAGACCTAATCTCCCATCGCAAAGGAGAGACCCCAGAGATATACAAAACCAAACAAATTTATAGGAGAAAACAGAAACACAGCAGTCAAACAGAGTTGGAAAGTAATGTGAACACCATGAAAAAACAAGGGAAAAAAGTATTACAAACAATGCAGGACAACTTAAATTTACAGGAGAACCTAGAGGCATCAGAAAAATGGACAGATAAAGAACTCAAGGCATACCTGACTCAGATGGAATGGAATCTTAAAGAAGTCATTAGACAGCAAATGCAAACAATGAAAGAATACTTTGAAAATGAATTACATAAACAGATTCAAGAAGCAAAAAATCAACTCTACCAGGAGATAGAGATTTAAAAAAAAAAATCAAACAGTAATCCTAGAAATGCAGGAAATCATACACCAAATCAAAAACTAAAATGAAAGTATTACAAGTAGACTAGATCAAATAGAAGTCAGAACATCAGATAATGAAGACAAAGTAAATCAACTCGAAAAGAATCTAGTCAATGCAGAAAGGCTGGTAGGAAACCACGAGCAAAACATCCAAGAGATACGGGATATCATAAAAAAAAAAAACAAATTTAAGAGTCATTGGGATAGAGGAAGGTATAGAGGTCCAAACCAAAGGAATGAGCAATCTGTTGAATGAAATAATTTTAGAAAACTTTCCAGACATGAAAGATGGAACAGATTGCCAAATCCTGGAAGCCTAAAGGACGCCAAACATACAAAACCATAATAGACCAACTCTAAGACACATTATTATGAAGATATCTAACATACAGAAAAAAGAGAAAATATTGAAAGCTACAAGAGAAAGGAGGGAGATTACATTCAGGGGTAAACCAATTAGGTTAACAGCTGATTTTTCATCATAGATGTTGAAAGCGAGAAGATCCTGGAACAACATATTTCAAATGCTGAAAAATATTGGATTCCAACCAAGAATATTGTATCCAGCAAAATTAAGCTTCAGGTTTGACAATGAAATTGAAATATTTCACAATAAACAAAATGAATTCACAGCCAGAAAACCAGCACTGCAAAGCATTTTGAGCAAAACACTACAAGAAGAGGAAATGAAAGACAACATCCCAAACCAACAGTGGCAAGTAACTCAGTAGAGGCTGAAAAAACTAATCAAAGAGGAAAAACAAGCCAAATTAAAATCAATCAATCAATCAATCAATCAATAAACATGACTGGAAATACAAACCATATATCAATAGTAACCCTAAACGTTAATGGCTTACACTCACCAATTAAGTGACATAAGCTTGTAACCTGGATTAAAAACAGATCCAACAATATGCTGCCTTCAGGAGACTCATATGATAGGAAAAGGCATACACAGGCTGAAGGTGAAAGGGGTTGGGAAAACTCATACCACTCAAATTGTCCTCGGAAGTAAGTGGGAGTGGCCATACTCATATCAAATAAAATCTACTTCAAACCTAAGTTAATCAAGGGGATAAAGAAGGACACCATATACTGTTAAAAGGAACCATTTACCAACAAGACATAATAATAATCAATATTTGTGCACCAAATAATGGTGCTGCAACGTTCATAAAACAAACTCTCCTCAAGTTTAAGAATCAAATAGACCACAACACAATAATTATGGGGGACTTTAACACACCTCTCTCACCATTGGACAGATCCTCCAAACAAAAGTTGAATAAAGAAACTATAGAACTCAATAACACAATCAATAAACTAGACTTAACCGACATATATGGAATATATCAACCATCATCAAGTGGGTATATTTTTTTCTCAACAGAACATGGATCCTTCTCAAAGATAGACCATATATTATGCCATAGGGCAACCCTTAGTAAATATAAAGGTGTTGAGATAATACCATGCATCTTATCTGATCATAATGGAATGAAATTGGAAATCAATGATCAAAGAAGGAAAGACAAATCCTACATCACCTGGAAAATGAACAATATGTTACTGAATGGTCAATGGGTTACAGAAGACATAATCGAAGAAATAAAAATATTCTTAGAGATAAATGAAAATACAGACACAACATATCGGAATCTATGGGACACAATGAAAGCAGTTTTAAGAAGGAAATTCATTGCCTGGAGTTCATTCCTCAAAAAAAAAAAAAAAAAAAAAAGAAAAAAAAAACAACAAATAAATGAGCTCACACTTCATCTCAAAACCCTAGAAAAGGAAGAGCAAAACAACAGCAAATGTAGCAGAAGGCAAGAAATAATTAAAATCAGAGTGGAAATCAACGAAATTGAAACAAAAGAAACTATTGAAAAAATTGACAAAACTAAAATTTGGTTCTTTGAAAAAATAAATAAGATCGACAGACCCTTAGCCATGCTAATGAAGAGAAGAAGAGAGAGAACTCAAATTACTATCATACGGGATGAAAAAGGCAAAATCGCAACAGACACTATGAGAAATACAGAAGATAATTAGAAATTATTTTGAAACCCTATATTCCAATAAAATAGAAGATAGTGAAGACATCGATAAATTTCTTAAGTCATATGATTTGCCCAGATTGAGTCAGGAGGATACACACAATTTAAACAGACCAATAACAAAGGAGGAAATAAAAGAAGCCATCAAAAGACTACCAATCCAGAAAAGCCCAGGACCAGATGGGTATACAGCAGAGTTTTACAAAACCTTTAAAGAAGAGTTAATACCAATACTTTTCAAGCTACTTCAGGAAATAGAAAAAGAGGGAGCTCTTCCAAATTCATTCTATGAGGCCGACATCACCCTGATTCCAAAACCAGACAAAGACACTTCAAAGAAAGAAAACTACAGACCAATATCTCTAATGAACCTAGATGCAAAAATCCTCAATAAAATTTTGGCGAATCGGATATAAAAACATATCAAAAAAATTGTGCACCATGATCAAATAGGATTCATCCCTGGGATGCAAGGCTGGTTCAATATACGGAAATCAATAAATGTTATTCACCACATCAGTAGACTTAAAGATAAGAACCATATGATCATCTCGATAGACACAGAGAAAGCATTTGACAAAATATAGCATCCCTTTATGTTCAAAACACTAGAAAAACTAGGGATAACAGGAACATTCCTCAATATTGTAAAAGCTATCTATGCTAAGCCTCAGGCTAGCATCATTCTAAATGGAGAAAAATTGAAGGCATTCCCTCTAAATTCTGGAACAATACAAGTATCCCCTCTCTCACCACTTCTATTCAATATAGTTTTCGAAATACTGGCCAGAGCAATTAGACAGACAAAAGAAATTAAAGACATAAAGATAGGAAAAGAAGAGCCTCAATTATCACTATTTGTGGATGACATGATCCTATAACTAGCTGACCCAAAAGGGTTTACAAGGAAACTACTAGAGCTAATAAATGAATTCAGCAAAGTGGCAGGATATAAAATCAACACACATAAATCAAAGGCATTCCTGTATATTAGCGACAAACCTTCTGAAATGGAAATGAGGACAAACACCTCATTCACAATATCCTCAAAAAAAATACTTGGGAATCAACCTAACAAAAGAAGTGAAAGATTTATACAATGAAAACTACAGAACCCTAAAGAGAGAAATAGAAGAAGATCTTAGAAGATGGAAAAATATACCCTGTTCATGGATAGGCAGAACTAACATCATCAAAATGGCGATATTACCAAAAGTTCTCTATAGGTTTAATGCAATGCCAATCAAAATCCCAATGGTATTTACTGTAGAAAGATAAAAAGCAATCATGAAATTCATCTGGAAAAATAAAAGACCCAGAATAGCAAAAGCAATTCTAAGCAGGAAGAGTGAAACAGGTGGTATAGCAATACCAGACTTCAAACTATACTACAGAGCAATAGTAACAAAAACAGCATGGTACTGGTACCAAAACCGGTAGGTGGACCACTGGTACAGAATAGAGGACACAGAGACCAACCCACAAAATTACAACTGTCTTATGTTTGACAAAGGTGCTAAAAGCATGCAATGGAGAAAGGACAGCATTTTCAACAAATGGTGCTGGGAAAACTGGAAATCCATATGCAACAAAATGAATCTGAATCCCTTTCTCTTGCCATGCACAAAAGTTAACTCAAAATGGATCAAGGAGCTTGATATCAAATCAGAGACTCTGCGTCTGATAGAAGAAAAAGTTGGCTCTAATCTACATATTGTGGGGTCGGGCTCCAAATTCCTCAATAGGACACCCATAGCACAAGAGTTAAAAACAAGAATCAACAAATGGGACTTACTTAAACTAAAAAGTTTTTTCTCAGCAAGAGAAACAATAAGAGAGGTAAATAGGGAGCCTACATCATGGGAACAAATTTTTACTCCTCACACTTCAGATAGAGCCCTAATATCCAGAGTATACAAAGAACTCAAAGAATTAAACAATAAGAAAACAAATAACCCAATCAACAAATGGGCCAAGGACCTGAACAGACACTTCTCAGAGGAGGACATACAATCAATCAACAAGTACATGGAAAAATGCTCACCATCCCTAGTAGTCAGAGAAATGCAAATTAAAACCACCCTAAGATATCATCTCACTCCAGTAAGATTGGCAGCCATTATGAAGTCAAACAACAACAAGTGCTGGTGAGGATGTGGGGAAAAGGGTACACTTGTACATTGCTGGTGGGACTGCAAATTGGTGTGGCCAATTTGGAAAGCAGTATGGAGATTCCTTGGAAAGCTGGGAATGGAACCACCATTTGACCCAGCTATTCCTCTTCTCGGACTATTCCCCAAAGATCTTAAAAGAGCATACTATAGGGATACAGCTACATCAATGTTCATAGCAGCACAATTCACAATTGCTAGACTGTGGAACCAACCTAGATTCCCTTCAATAGATGAATGGATAAAAAAATGTGGCATTTATACACAATGGAGTATTACTCAGCACTAAAAAATGACAAAATCATGGCATTTTCAGGGAAATGGATGGCATTAGAGCAGATTATGCTAAGTGAAGCTAGCCAATCCCTAAAAAACAAATGCCAAATGTCTTCTTTGACATAAGGAGAGCAACTAAGAACAGAGCAGGGAGGAAGAGCATAAGAAGAAGATTACCATTAAACAGGGATGAAAGTTGGGAGGGAAAGGGAGAGAGAAGGGAAATTGCATGGAAATTGTTATACAAAATTACATATAAGAGGAAGTGAGGGGAAAGGGAAAAAAACAAGGGAGAGAAACGAATTACAGTAGAGGGGATAGAGAGAGAAGATGGGAGGGGAGGGGAGGGGAGGGGGGATAGTAGAGGATAGGAAAGGCAGCAGAATACAACAGACACTAGTATGTCAATATGTAAATCAATGGATGTGTAACCGATGTGATTCTGCAATCTGTATATGGGGTAAAAATGGGAGTTCATAACCCACTTGAATCAAATGTATGAAATATGATATGTCAAGAGCTTTGTAATGTTTTGAACAACTAATAGTAATAAAAATATTCTTTTTCTTAGTAGCTAGAACAAAATAAGTGAAACAAAGGGGGATCAGGTATCATGAAGATAGAGTAAAGATCAGGGTAATATAGGAAGGATATTGAGAGGGACAAAGTTGGGATACAAAAAAGGAGGAAATGAGGAATACATTTGAAACAATTATGGTGTAGACATATATAAATACACCACAATAAATCTTACCTTCATATGTGTGTATATATATATCAATTAAACATTTTAATTAATTTTTATATATGAAAGCAGAATGCATTACAATTCATATTACACATATATAGCACATTTTTCATATCTCTTGCTGTATACAAAGTATATTCACACCAATTAATGTCTTCATACATGTACTTTGGATAATGGTGTCCATCTCATTCCACCATCATTTCTTATCCCCTGCCCCCTCCCTTTCCCTCCCACCACTCTGCCCTATTTATAGTTCGTCTATTCCTCCTATGCTCACTCTCCCTACTACATTATGAACCAGGCTCCTGATATTAGCCTCCTTATAACAGATGGCATTTGTTTTGGGGGGGAGATTGGCTAACTTCACTTGGCATTATCTTCTCTAACTCCATTCATTTACCTGCAAATGTCATGATTTTATTCTCTTTTGTTGCTAAGTAATATTCCATTGTTTATATATGCCACATTTTTAATCCATTCATCTACTGAAGGACATCTAGGTTGGTTCTACAATTTAGCTACTATGAATTATGCTGCTATAAATATTGATGTGGCTGTGTCCCTGTAGTATGCTGTTTTTAAGTCCTTTGGGTATAGACCAAGGAGAGGGATAGCTAGGTCAAATGGCAATTCCATTTCTAGTTTTCCAAGGAATCTAAACACTGCTTTCCACATTGGCTGCACCAATTTTCAGTCCATCAGTAGTGTATGAGTGTACCTTTTTCCCCATATCCTCACCAACACTTACTGTTGTTTATATTCTTAATAGCTGCCATTCTAACTGGAGTGAGATGAAATCTCAGAGTAGTTTTGATTTGAATTTCTTTAATTTCTAGCAATGATGAATATTTTTTTCATTTATTTGTTGATTGATTGAATATCCTCTTCTGAGAAGTGTCTGTTCATGTCCTTGGTCCATTCATTGATTGGGATTTTTTTTTTAGCTTTTTGAGTTCTTTATATACCCTAGAGATTGTGGTGTGTGAAGAGCCCTTCCCACAGGCAGCCCTCCAGGAATGTAGAACATGGTAGCAGGTGACAAAAACATTCCAAGGACCTGAAAGTTGTCTCCACACATCTGGCAGCTGTGATCAGAGACAGTATAGGTTGGGAATTCATAAAGGAAGTTACCAGCAGCCACAAAAATTTCCCAGAGTTTACCTGAACCAGAGAGACAGAAACAGGCACCAAGAACATTTTACCTGAATCATTTAGCCTCTGGTTCTCAGTGGAGAAAAATCTCATAATAGCTGGTACTCTGTTGGAACTATTGCAAAATGCAAAATGTGGCCATGCAAAATTATCTGTACTACAGGGTAGATACTCTAATTACACAATCCATTAGCACTCCCTTATTTTATACCATACTCTATTGAGAAATTGGAAACTGAGTGCTACTACACCAAGTTAGAAGTTAGGCAAGAAACATAAGGACAATGACAAAAATACAAAATCAAAAATAAATATAAAATCAAAAATCTATCCCTGCCAACAGATTTGACCATTACAGAAGAAATAATCCCTTTATCTCTCATTAATATCATTTTTCTTTTTCTTATTTCTATTTCCTCCATATTCTCATTTGCTACTCTTTTCAAATTTTAAATCTTTAAATGACCCTCTTTTTAAAATTTTTAGCCATCATTTATTGTATTCTAATATTTAACTTTTATTGTGCATGATTTTGTGTATATGTGAGTCTTCATGTGTGGTTGGGTATGTGTTAATTGTATAACCTATATTAGACCTAAGAAGCATAAAATATATGAGTTTGAGTTGTGTCAATCTTTGGTGGATCATATATTTCTTAATTCTGGGTCCTTCTATCTCCCTTTATTTACACTCTTCCTCAGTAAAACCTCAAAATTTCCTATTTATTTCTTCCTTCTCTATTTCTTTTTTATTACTTTCAGAGAACTTATTACTCCTTCTTCTTTATAGCTGACACCTGCTCCCTATCCCCTGCCTCCTCTGATCACTTTTACAAATATTTCAAGCATTATCTTGCCTTCCTACCCTATCATATTTTACTTAGGAAACTGTTATCCCACTAAATAATGTGACTCACTAGAGATTATGTAATTTCTACCTCATTGAAATTGTGATTATTAATAGTAGATAATTATTTTTAATAACAGTAGAAAACATAGTAGACACCCCCTGAAATAGACTTAACCAAATGAGAGTCTCTCAAAAGACACATCATAATCAATATCACATAAAAAAGAGAAGAATTTTAAAAGTTTCAAGAGAGAAACATCAGCTCATATATAGAGACAAACCAATAAGGCTGACTTCTGATTTCTCAATTTAGACCCTAACATCAAGGAGGGCCTGTAATGAGATATTTCAAGGTATAAAAGAAAACAAAAGCCAGCCAAGGTACCATACCCAACAAAGCTAAGTTGCATATTTGAAGGGCAAATAATCCCTTTCCCTCACAAAAAGAGACTAAAAGAATTCATGACAACCAAGCCCATAGTATAAAGAATACTCAGAGGTAAACTACACATATAGGAACTTGATAATAAATTCCAAAGATCCCAAATAGAGGAAAAGCAACAGAAGGATAACCCATGAAACAAGAATCAAGGCCATATTAAGTATAGCAAGAAAGCAAAGGGTAAGAAACCACAAACATATAAGCATACTAACACTGAATGTTAATGGTCTCAACTCCCAAATTAAAAGACATAAATTAGCAGAATGTATGAAAAAAGCAAAATCTAAAATATGCTAATTATAAGAGACTAATCTTGTAGCTAAAGACACTTAGAGGCTGAAGGTAAAATGACGAAAAAAATATTCCATGCATATAAACTGCAAAAACACTCAAGGGTAACAATTGTCATATGTAACAAAATAGATTTTAAGCAAAATTAATCAAGAGTCAAAGAAGGCCATTACATCATGGTAAAGAAAACAATTCAAAAAGAAGATATAACTATAGTAAATATTTATACCCAAAATGTCAGTATGCTCAATTATATACAGAAATTCCCCATGACATTAAATTCCAGGTAGAACCCAACATGGAAATACTGAGAGATTTCAACACACTGTTATCATAATTTGACAGGTCATTAAAACATAAAATCAATGAGACACCTCTAATTTAACTAATACTACAAATCAAATGGACCTTATTGATACCTACAGAACATTTCACCCCAAAGTAGGCATTAAAAATTCTTAGAAATGAATGAAACAGAGATATAACATATCAAAATATTTGGGAAAATATGAAAGAACTTTTAAGAGAAAAATTTATAGAACTGAGAGCCTACACCAAAACAAATAAAGAGATTTCAAATCAATAATTTTGTGCTCTAACTCAAGTTCTTAGGAAAAAAAAATAGTTCCCAAATCTGTAGTGTATCAAAGAGTTAAGAATTATAATGAAATTGAGAGTAAAAAACAGAATAAACTAAAAGCTGGTTCTTTGAAAAGATAAATAAGATTGATAAATCCTTAGCCACACTACTGAAAGAGACAGAAGACCAAAATCAATAAAATTGAGATGAAAAGGGATCACGCCAGAGGCCCTTCTGAATCCTGGAGAATCATCAGGACCTATTTTCAAAATTTATACAATAAGAAAATGGAAAATATAAAATATAAAATAAAATATAGAAGACATATTCTCCCACGCCCGGATCAGGCCCTGCCGGTGTGGTGGTCACGTGACCCCAATTGGAGTGGGGGCAGAGCGGAACCGCCACCCGTGCCCGCAGGGTGAGCAGACCAGTGATCAACCTGCAGATCAGGCCCAGGCGTCCGCAGGCGTGGTAGGAGGGGCAGGGCAGATCCACCGCCCGCGCCTCCAAGGTAGGCAGACCTACAACAGACCGGCGGATCAGGCCCAGGAGCCTGCCGGCGTGGCACAAACACCACCCTAATTGGAGTAGTGGCAGAGCAGAGTCGCCGCCCGTGCCAGGAACAGGCCCAGCGTCCTGCAGGCGGGGTAGTCACGACACCCCAATTGGAGTAGGGGCAGAGTAGAGCCTCCACCCGTGCCCGAAAGGTGGGCAGATCTGCGACCGACCAGCGGGACAGGCCCAGTGGCCTGCCGGTACGACAGACACGTCACCCCATTTGGAGTAGGGGCAGAGTAGAGCCGCCGCCCGCGCCTGCAGGGTAGGCAAACCTGCAACCGACCGGCGGATCAGGCCCGGTGGCCTGCCGGCGTGGTACACTCGTCACCCCAATTGGAGTAGGGGCAGAACAGAGCCGCCGCCAGCTCCCAGAACAGGCCCAGTGACCTGCCGGCGTGGTATCCACGACACCCCAATTGGAATAAGGAGAGAGCAGAGCTGCCGCCCGCACCTGCAGGAAAGATACGCAAGCAGTATGAAAAGACAAGGAAAGAAAGGACCACAAGCAATGCAGCTCAACGCAACTTTAGAAGAGGTAACAGCTGCAGCAGATGGAATGTCAGATAAAGAATTCAGGATATACATGCTTCAGATGATCTGGAGTATCAAGGAAGACATTAAACAGCAAAATCAGACAATGAAAGATCACTTCGACAATGAATTACGCAAACAAATCCAGGAAGCAAAGGATCAACTATACAGGGAGATAGAGGTTATAAAAAACAAACAATCAGAAATCCTAGAAATGCAGGAAGCAATAAACCAACATAAAACTCAATGGAGAATACTACCAGCAGAGTAGAACACTTAGAAGATAGAACATCAGACAATGAAGACAAAGTATTTCAACTAGAAAAGAACATAGACAGCTCAGCAAGACTGTTAAGAAACCATGAGCAGAACATCCAAGAAATATGGGAGAACATTAAGAGACCAAACTTAAGAGTCATTGGGATAAAGGAAGGTACAGAGCTCCAAACCAAAGGAATGAGCAGTCTATTCAATGAAATAATACAAGAAAACTTCCCAGACTTGAAGAATGAGACAGAATCCCAAATCCTAGAAGCCTACAGGACGCCGAATGTGCAAAATCATAAGAGATCCACACCTAGACACATTATAATGAAGATGCCCAACATACAGAATAAGGAGAGAATTTTAAAAGCTACAAGAGAAAGGAAGCAGATTACATTTAGGGGTAAGCCAATCAGGATAACAGCTGATCTTTCAACACAGACTCTGAAAGCTAGAAGATCCTGGAATAACATAGTTCAAACACTGAAAGAAAATGGGTTCCAACCAAGAATTGTGTATCCAGCGAAATTAAGCTTCAGGATGGAGGATGAAATTAAAACCTTCCACGATAAACAAAAGTTTAAAGAATTCGCAGCTAGAAAACCATCTCTTCAAAAGATCCTCGCCAAAGCATTACAGGAAGAGGAAATGAAAAATAACAATGAAAACCAACAGTGGGAGGTAGGACAGTAAAGGTGGGGGGAAATAATCAAAGAGGAAAACAAACCATGCTTAGTAACAAAAATAAACAAATATGGCTGGAAGAACAACCCATATCTCAATAATAACCCTAAATGTTAATGGCTTAAACTCACCAATTAAGAGACCCAGGCTAGTACAATGGATCACAAAACAAGACCCAACAATATGCTGCCTACAGGAGATGCATTTGATAGGAAAAGACATACGTAGGCTGAAGGTGAAAGGTTGGGAAAAATCATATCACTCATATGGACTTCGGAAACAAGCAGGAGTGTCCATACTCATATCAAATAAAATAGATTTCAAGCCAAAGTTAATCAAAAGAGATAAAGAGGGACACTACATACTGCTTAAGGGAACCATACACCAACAAGACATAACAATCATAAATTTATATGCCCCAAACAATGGTGCAGCTATGTTCATCAAACAAAGTCTTCTCAAATTCAAGAGTCTAATAGACCACCATACAATAATCATGGGAGACTTCAACACACCTCTCTCGCCACTGGACAGATCTTCCAAACAAAAGTTGAATAAGGAAACTATAGAACTCAATAACACTATTAATAACCTAGACCTAATTGACATATATAGAGTATACCACCCAACATCAAGCAGTTACACTTTTTTTCTAGGCAGCACATGGATCCTTCTCAAAAATAGATCATATATTATGTCACAGGGCAACTCTTAGACAATATAAAGGAGTAGAGATAGTACCATGCATCTTATCTGATCATAATGGAATTAAACTGAAAATCAACGATAAAAGAAGGAAGGAAAAAGCATACATCACTTGGAGAATGAACAATAGGTTACTGAATGATCAATGGGTTATAGAAGACATCAAGAAGGAAACTAAAAAATTCTTAGAGATAAATGAAAACACAGACACAACATATCGGAATCTATGGGACACATTGAAAGCAGTTCTAAGAGGAAAATTCATTGCTTGGAGTTCATTCCTTAAAAAAAAGAAAAAAACCAACAAATAAATGATCTCATACTTCATCTCAAAATCCTTGAAAAAGAAGAGCAAAACAACAGCAAAAGAAGTAGAAGGCAAGAAATAATTAAAATCAGAGCTGAAATTAATGAAATCGAAACAAAAGAAACAATTGAAAAAATTGACAAAACTAAAAGAGGGTTCTTTGAAAAAATAAACAAAATCGACAGACCCTTAGCCATGCTAGCGAAGAGAAGAAGAGAGAGAACTCAAATTACCAGCATACGGGATGAAAAAGGCAATATCACAACAGACACTTCAGAAATACAGAAGATAATCAAAAACTATTTTGAATCCTTATACTCCAATAAATTAGAAGATAGTGAAGGCATAGATAAATTTCTTAAGTCATATGATCTGCCCAGATTGAGTCAGGAGGATATAGAAAACCTAAACAGACCAATATCAATTGAGGAAATAGAAGAAACCATAAAAAGATTATCAACTAAGAAAAGCCCAGGTCCGGATGGGTTTACAGCAGAATTTTACAAAACCTTTAAAGAAGAACTAATACCAATACTTTTCAAGCTACTTCAGGAAATAGAAAAGGAGGGAGAACTTCCAAATTCATTCTATGAGGCCAACATCACCCTGATACCTAAACCAGACAAAGACACTTCAAAGAAAGAAAACTACAGACCAATATCTCTAATGAACCTAGATGCAAAAATCCTCAATAAAATTCTGGCGAATCGGATACAAAAACATATCAAAAAAATTGTACACCATGATCAAGTAGGATTCATCCCTGGGATGCAAGGCTGGTTCAATATACGGAAATCAATAAATGTTATTCACCACATCAATAGACTTAAAAATAAGAACCATATGATCATCTCAATAGATGCGGAAAAAGCATTCGACAAAGTACAGCATCCCTTTATGTTCAAAACTCTAGAAAAACTAGGGATAACAGGAACATACCTCAATATTGTAAAAGTAATCTATGCTAAGCCTCAGGCTAGCATCATTCTGAATGGAGAAAAACTGAAGGCATTCCCTCTAAAATCTGGAACAAGACAGGGATGCCCTCTCTCTCCACTTCTGTTCAACATAGTTCTCGAAACACTGGCCAGAGCAATTAGACAGACGAAAGAAATTAAAGGCATAAAAATAGGAAAAGAAGAACTTAAATTATCACTATTTGCAGATGATATGATTCTATACCTAGCAGACCCAAAAGGCTCTACAAAGAAACTATTAGAGCTAATAAATGAATTCTTCAAAGTGGCAGGATATAAAATCAACACGCATAAATCAAAGGCATTCCTGTATATCAGCGACAAATCCTCTGAAATGGAAATGAGGACAACCACTCCATTCAAAATATCTTCAAAAAAAAATAAAATACTTGGGAATCAACCTAACAAAAGAGGTGAAAGACTTATACAATGAAAACTACAGAACCCTAAAGAGAGAAATAGAAGAAGATCTTAGATGATGGAAAAATATACCCTGTTCATGGATAGGCAGAACTAACATCATCAAAATGGCGATATTACCAAAAGTTTTCTATAGGTTTAATGCAATGCCAATCAAAATCCCAACAGCATTTCTTGTAGAAATAGAGAAAGCAATCATGAAATTCATATGGAAAAATAAAAGACCCAGAATAGCAAAAACAATGCTAAGCAGGAAGTGTGAATCAGGCGGTATAGCGATACCAGACTTCAAACTATACTACAGAGCAATAGTAACAAAAACAGCATGGTACTGGTACCAAAACAGGCGGGTGGACCAATGGTACAGAACAGAGGACACAGAAACCAATCCACAAAACTACAACTATCTTACATTTGATAAAGGGTCTAAAAGCATGCAATGGAGGAAAGATAGCATCTTCAACAAATAGTGCTGGGAAAACTGGAAATCCATATGCAACAAAATGAAACTGAATCCCTTTCTCTCGCCATGCACAAAAGTGAATTCAAAATGGATCAAGGAGCTTGATATCAAATCAGAGACGCGCCGTCTGATAGAAGAAAAAGTTGGCTACGATCTACAGTCGGTGGGGTCGGGCTCCAAATTCCTCAATAGGACACCCATAGCACAAAAGTTAATAACTAGAATCAACAAATGGGACTTACTCAAACTAAAAAGTTTTTTTTTCAGCAAAAGAAACAATAAGAGAGGTAAATAGGGAGCCTACACCCTGGGAACAAATATTTACTCCTCACACTTCAGATAGAGCCCTAATATCCAGAGTATACAAAGAACTCAAAAAATTAGACAATAAGAGAACAAACAACCCAATCAACAAATGGGCCAAGGACCTGAACAGACACTTCTCAGAGGAGGACATACAGTCAATCAACAAGTACATGAAAAAATGCTCAACATCTCTAGCTGTCAGAGAAATGCAAATCAAAACCACCCTAAGATACCATCTCACTCCAGTAAGATTGGCAGCCATTAGGAAGTCAAACAACAACAAGTGCTGGCGAGGATGTGGGGAAAAGGGTACACTTGTACATTGCTGGTGGGACTGCAAATTGGTGCAGCCAATTTGGAAAGCAGTATGGAGATTTCTTGAAAGCTGGGAATGGAGCCACCATTTGACCCAGCTATTCCCCTTCTCGGTCTATTCCCTAAAGACCTAAAAAGAGCATGCTACAGGGACACTGCTACATCGATGTTCATAGCAGCACAGTTCACAATAGCAAGACTGTGGAACCAACCTAGATGCCCTTCAATAGACGAATGGATAAAAAAAATGTGGCATTTATACACAATGGAGTATTACTCTGCATTAAAAAATGACAAAATCATAGAATTTACAGGGAAATGGATGGCATTAGAGCAGATTATGCTAAGTGAAGCTAGCCAATCTCTAAAAAACAAATGCCAAATGTCTTCTTTGATATAAGGAGAGTAACTAAGAACAGAGTAGGGACGAAGAGCAGGAGAAGAAGATTAACATTTAACAGGGATGAGAGGTGGGAGGGAAAGGGAGAGAGAAGGGAAATTGCATGGTAATGGAAGGAGACACTCAGGGTTATACAGTGGAGGGGGTAGAGAGAGAGGAGGGGAGGGGAGGGGAGGGGTGGGGAGGGGGGAGTTTGGAGGATGGGAAAGGCAGCGGAGCACAACAGACACTAGTATGGCAATTTGTAAATCAATGGATGTGTAACTGATGTGATTCTGCAATCTGTGTATGGGTTGAAGGTGGGAGTTCATAACCCACTTGAAACAAAGTGTGGAATATGATATGTCAAGAAATTTGTAGTGTTTTGAACAACCCACAATAAAAAATTAAAAAAAAAATTGAGATGAAAAGGGATCATGCCAGAGGCCCTTCTGAATCCTGGAGAATCATCAGGACCTATTTTCAAAATTTATACAATAAGAAAATGGAAAATATAGAAGACATTGACAAATTTCTAGACACATATGATATGCCCAAATTGAACACAAAAGACATAGAAAATATAAACAGAACAATATCAAGAAATAAAATTGAAGCATCAATTAAAAGTTTTTCACAAAAGAAAAGACCAGGAATGGATGGATTTCAGCTAAATTCTACCAGACCACAAAACAGGAACTAAACACTAATCTTTCTCAAATTTTTCTATCAAATTTAAAGAGAGGAAAGACTACCCAATAACTTTATGATACTGAAACAAAACAAAGATTCATAAAGAAAACTACTGATCAACAAATACAAAAATCCTTAATAAAATATTAGAAAACCACATTCAAATTTGTATGAAGAAGATAATACACTTCATACAAGCAGATTTCATTCTGGAGATGCAAGATTGGTTCAGCATACACAATCATTAAATGCAATTCACCACATAAAGAGAACTAAGGACAAGAATCACATGATAATCTCAATAGATGTCCCATTTCTTGACAATAGCCACCTATCATCATTATAGCCACCTCAATGCTTATAGTAGCATTGAAAGATGCTAAACACATAATCTAATTGAACAATTTATAGCCCTAGAAAAATACTTTATTAATTCCAAAGTCATTAATTAATTCTAAAATCAGTAGAGCACAGGAAATATTTAAAATCAGATACTAAATTAATAAAATGATGAATAAAATATATAAAGGATGAATGAAAAAAGAAGCAATTTTTAATGGATAAAAAAGATTATAAACAATTATCCAAACTAATCAAAAGAAAGTTGAAGACCTAAATTAATAGAATTAGAGATGAAAAGGTAAATGTGACCACAGATATTGGTGAAATCCAAAGGATCATTAAAATCAACTTTGAAATTATATACTCCAATAAGGTAGAAAAGTCACAGATATTGACAAATTCTAGAAACATATGAACTATGGAAATTTAACCTGAAGATGTAAAAACTTAAATAGAACAACATCAAATAATTATTATCAATTAATAAAATTGAAGCAGATATTAAAAGATTTCCAGCAAAGTAGAGCCCAAGACCAGACAGATTCTCAGCTAAGTTCTTTTAGAAAAGAATTAATCTCAACAATTTTCAAATTATTTCAAGAAATAAGAAAGAAGGAAATGCTGTCAACTTTATTCTATGAAGCCAGTATCACCCTAATACCAAAACTAGACAAAAATCAATCAATAAATATATGAAAACAAGTTCATCATCACTAGCAAGTAGAGAAATGCAAATCAAAACTAGTCGAAGATGTCATCTCATTCCAGTCAGAATGATAGATATTATGAATATAAACAACAATAAGAGTTGGCAAGGATGTGGAGAAAAAAGTTCCACTCAAACATTGCTGTTGGGACTGCCAATTGGTGCAGCCAATATGTAAAGCAGTATGGAGATTCCTTGGATAATTGGGAATGAAACCACCATTTGACTGAGCTATCCCTCTCCTCAGTCTATACCCAAAGGACTTAAAAACAGGATACTACAGGAACACAACCACATCAATGTTTATAGCAGCATAATTCATTACAGCTAAACTGTTGAACCAACCTAGATGCCCTTAAGTAGATGAATGGATTAAAAATGTGGCATATATACACAATAAAATTTTACTCAGCAATAAAAAAGAATAAAATCATGTCATTTTCAGGTAAATGGATGAAGTTAGAGAAGATCATGCTAATTGAAGTTATCCAATCCCCAAAAAACAAATGCTGAATGTTTTCTCTGATATAAGGAGACTGATTCATAGTGGGGTAGGGAGGGGGAGCATCGGAGGAATAGATGGACTCTAGATAGGGCAGAGGGGTTGGAGCAGAAGGGAGGGGCCAGGGGTTTAGCAAGGATGGTGGAATGTGATGGACATCATTATCCAAAGTACATGTATGAAGATACCAATTTGTGTGAATATACTTTGTATACAACCAGAGATATGAAAAATTGTGCTCTATATGTGTAATATGAATTGTAATGCATTCCTGTGTCATATATAATTTTTTAAAAATTTCAAAATGTACTATATAGCAAAGGGAACTAGAGTGTGAAACAGCCTACAGAATGGGAAAAGATCTTTACCAAATGCTATTTAGAGTATTGATATACAGAATATATATATATATATATATATATATATATATATATATATATATATATATATATATATATATTAACCCACACACAAATAATCTAATTAATAAATGGGCATAATAACTAAACAGAAACTTTTCCAAAGAAGAAATATAAATGGCACATAAACATATGAAAAACTGTTCAACATCTCCAGCAATCAGGTAAATGCCAATCATAATTACACTGAGATTTCATCTCACTCCAGTCAGAATGGCAACTAACAAGAATACAACTAATAATAAATATTTATGGAAATGTGGGGAAGGTACATGCATACATTGTTGGTTTGGATGCAAAATAATAAAACCATTCTGAAAAGTGTTGTGAAGATTTCTCAAAATACTCAGAATGGAACCACCATGTGATCAAACTGTTCCACTCCTTGGTATATATCTAAAAGGTACAAAATAAGCATACTATAGGAATGCATCGTCATCAATGTTTATACTAGCACAATTCACAATAGTCAAGTTATCTAACCAACATAGATGCCCATCAAAAAGACAAATGAATAAATAATGCTTGGTATATATACATCACAGAGTATTTCTCAGGTGTAAGGAAGAATGATATAACATTTCATGGTAAATGGATGGAACTGGAGATCATCATACAAAGTGAAATAATCCAGATCCAGAAATTCAATGGTCAAATATATTGGCTGATATGTGGAATTTAGTCTTCAAACTATATATGAAATTCAAGTAAACAAGTTAACAAAAATCTAATTTAAAATTAGTAAATTTTCTAAATAGACATTTCTCCAAAGAAGACATGAGAATGCTAGTAAGTATATCAAAAAGTATAATGTAACTAACTGTAATGGAAAGGCAAACCAAATCACTGTGTGTTAATGTTATTATCTCATCAAAATTAGAATGGTTATTGTAAAAAACATAAATTATAACAAATTTTCATGTGGATGTGCGGAAAAGTGAAAACTTTTATGCTTTTGATGGAAGTATAAATTAGTAAAATCACCAAGGGAAAAACTATGGAGGCTCCACAAGAACTAGCAGTAGATATATCATATATTCTAGCAATCCTACCACAGGGTATATATCCAGAGGAAATTAATTCATGATCTTAAACATAACACTTTCATTACTTTTATGATATTATTTATGATAGCCAAGATATTTAACCAATATATGTCTATCAACTGATGGATGGAAATAATGTGTGGAGAGTATACACAATATCATAATATTAAGCCATAAAATGTCTAGAATTCTATCATTTACAGCACCATGGAAGGAACTAGAAATTGTTAAGTTAAAGACACAGAAACATAAACCCAGCATGGCTTTGCTTATACGAGGAAGCTAAGAAATTTGGTTTCAATGAAGTTCAGAGTGAAATAGTGATGAGAACTAAAAATGCTAAATTTGTTTTTTTTCTTTTTGGCAGTAAGATTTGGATAATGGATACTAAAATATATTCAGATAGGAAGAATAAGTTCTGGTGTTCTATAGCACTGTTGTATAATTATAATCTACCACTTTTGTTATAATTAAAAATAACTAGAATACTTTGAAGTTCCTCTGCATAGAAATGATAAATGCATGAAGAGATTGAAATTATATTTATGCACAACATAATCTATCAAATTACCTTATTATAAACCATTAACATATACATAGTATGCATTAATTTTAAAAATTCAAGAAAAGCCAATACCTAATAAGTGAGTAATTTCATATATACTATATCATAATATTCAAATAACTGATTCTCAACAAAAAGTATAAAGTGAAAATTGTATGTAAACATCTCTGTGGTATTCTAGACATTGAATTTCATACACAAACACTTTAAGTTAACGGACTTAGGCATGCACAATAACCTTAAGAAATAATGAACAAATAAAGAAAATCAGGAAAATTATATACGAACCAAAAAGGGTAAAAATTACTAAAAGGAAATATAGAGAAATTTTATAACTGAAAATCATGGGTATTTAAATTGAAAGAAATCACTGGTGGGTTTCAACCAATAAATTCAGCTCAAAAAAAAATACTTGTAGGGGAGCGAGTGAAGATGGTAGACTAGAGGAATGGTGTACTTCTCACAAGTTTCTTACTTCAAGATATAGAAAATGGGAAGACAGTTCCTCAGAGAGGTTGGTAACTAAGAGAACTCACTATAATTCAATAATAGACAGTAAAAGAAACCATACCGACACAGTAAGTCAGAAACTACAAATATAACATAAAAAAATAATACTTAGAGAGAGACCAGTTTGTATGACAAAGATGGTGGCAGCATTAGGAGCAGTTACTATGAGGAGGAAGAGCACTGTCTAATAATCTGTTACAAATTTTTGCATCTATGTTTGTCAAGTGTAGTAAGCTGAAGTTTTCTTTCCTTGATGCTTTTTTTTTTGGTCTGGTTTTGTTATTGGGATGATACTGGCTTCATAGAATTAAGTTGGCAGCATGGGAAGATAGTCCTGGCACAAAATGGATTATTGGTGCAGAAGTACCAAGTGGCAGCAAGTAGAAGCAGGAAATCAGGAACTCATAAAGGAAGTTGCTGAGTCAAAAGTTATCTTCTGTGGACCCCACAGTGTGCCTCGTCCAGTATAACTAAAACATGTGCAAAGGATATTGTGCCTAGGGCAACCATGTTGGGAATACAGAGGAAAAAGAGACCTCTTTATTGCTGGCATCCTATAAGTGCTCTTGGGAAGACAACAATAATGGCCAGACAGGTGCATTTGGACTCAAGGTCTAATCCTGGATAATTCACATTCATAAGAGTGGATGAGAAAATTGTGGAGATTTGGACTCCACACACTAAAGTTGGAATTAACAAGAGGCCCCTGAGTTACAGAAGGCCATCAGAGACTGGTAATTCCCCAGAAACCAGGGGTGTGGATCTAATCTCAAATACCTACTAACATAAATTTTTCAAAGGTCAACCAAAACTAAATTCCAACTACCTAAGCTTACAATTTAGAACTCTGTGGCAGCCCCATTATAGGAGTACACAAATTGTCAGCATTCCCCTGTCTATCCTATCCTTTACTGGGTGTTGGGAAGCTGAGAGTTGCTACACCCATATCTGACTCCCAGATACAAAGGTTGGCAGCTTGGTATTTAAAACAAAGACTTTTCACTAACAATTCCCAGCCCTTGACTGAAGGGTTACAGAGCCCCAAAGTAAATACAAAAAATCAAATCTATCCTTACTGTTTGGATCACCTCATCAGAAACAAGTCCTTTATTTTTCATTAAGAATTTTTTACCTTTTACCCAAATATTTACTTTTTTAAATATTAATTTTATTTTTTGTTTCATTTTAAATATTTCAAACATTCTCTGGCCTTCATATCTTATCCTATTTCTTCAATTAACAGCTGCAATTCCACTACCTGTTATAATTATATAGTTTATATATTCCTTACCCATGATTTCTGAAAGAAGGAGTAAAAATAACTAAATGCAATACAATAACAGAAATGAATAGAGAAGAGAGTAATTTGCTATTAGGGAGAGATTGAATAGGAATCAACAACTAAATAAAAACAAATACATGTAAAATAAAAATAGTGCAAACTCACTTATAATTTCATCCTACCTATGTTAAACAAGGTATATATTTTTCCATGTGAGGAGAACACACACACACACATACACACACACACAAACACACAATCACACAGACTAGATTGCTAGAAAATAGTACTTCAGAACTTGAAGACAGAACTCCACACATTGAATGCAGTGTATATGAACATGAACACTTGTTATGAAATACAGAAAAAAAGACCATGATCAGTATATACAAGAACTCTGGAACAGCATCAGGAAAACCAATCTGAGTACCATTAGAATAAAGGCTAAAGACATTATGAAAACTTTTAGGGTGACAGTAATAGATATGATCAAAATAGAATCTTTTCAAGATACATAATACTCATAATGCCTAACATATAAAACAAGGAAAGTATTTTGAAAGCTGAAAGAGAAAAGTGCAAGGTCACATTTAGAGTTAAACCAAGAAAGCTTAGTATAGACTTCTCAACACAGACCCTAAAATTATGGAGGGCCTAGAATGAATATCACCAAGCTCTAAATGAAAGTGAAAGTAATTGCCATCTTAAATTGCTATATCCAGCAAAACTATGTTTCAAAATTTTTGAAAAGACAAGATCTTTCTGTTACTAGTATAAACAAAAATAATTCATGATCATTATGCTGGCACTACAAAAAATATTTAAAGATAAACACACAAGGGTACTCCCAAACTAACTACAGAACTGCAAAATAAATGGAGATCACTAGATTAGAAACCATTTAAATGAAAATAAATATAAAAAGCAAAGCAAATGGCAGGAACAGCAAATATCTATCCATAATAATACTTAATGTAAATGGTTTCAACTCCTCAATTAAAAGAAATGTATTGCTGGGCACTGGGGTACACACCTGTAATCTCAGCAGCTCAGGAGGTTAAGGCAGGAGGATTGCGGGTTCAAAGCCAGCCTCAGCAAAAGCAACTCAGTGTGATGCTGTCTCTAAGTAAAATACAAAATAGAGCTGGGGATGTGGCTCAGTGGTCAAGTGCCCCTGAGTTCAATCCCCAGTACCTCCCAAAATGAAAAGATTGTCAGAATGGAAAAAAAAAAAAAAACAAGATCAAATCATTTATTTCAAGAGACTGATTTCATGGGCAGACACCCACAGGCTAAAAATAAAAAAGATAAAAATCATATTCCATGTAAGTGGAGTCCCAAAAGAAGCAGGATACTCTGTTCTCATATTTGACAAAGCAGGTTTCAAGCAAAAAATAATAATCAGAAGAGATTAAAAGGGAAACTGCATAATGATAAAGGGAACAACCCATTGGGAACATATAAGAACACTAAATACGTTTGTCTGAAATGTCAGCACACTTAATACATAAAAAGCATACTTTTGGATACCACATCATAGACAAATACTTATACAATAATACTGTGTGATTTGCGCACATCCTTATTAGCAATAGATAGTTTATCCAAAAATAAAATCAATAAGGTAATTCTGACCTTAATCACACTATAAATCAAATGGACATAATAGACGTCTTCTAAGTATTTCACCCCCAAAGAGCTGAATTTACTTTACCATAGGAAGTTAGAAATGCCAGGAATATGAAACATTGTGGGAGGAAAGCTTCAGGCAAAGATCAGAAGTAGTCTGAGAGGCCACATGAGCTGTAGCCACCAAGGGTGTAGGGGCAGCTCTTTTCAAGCTGGCCCGAATACTGGATATGGAGCTACTAAATTAATGTCTGCCATGCTGGGTTTTAGTATTGTTTTTGCCCATCTTTTTCTCGCTTGATCCCAGCCCTGCCTTTTGAAAGGGTGTGTTTATTTTTTACCATTATATATTTGATTAAAAACTCAATTTTGGAATTTTTCAGGAGCTCACAGAGTTTGCCTTGAGCCTCACAGAATATTTTGGTTTTACTCTTTTGAGAAACATTGAATCTGTTAAGACTTGGAGACTATGGAAAGTATACTAAATGCATTTTGCAGTGTGATCTACCTTTGGAGGTCAGGGATGGAATATTATGGTTTCAGTGTAGAATATTTCCCAAAGTCTCATGATCAAAGCATGTCCCCCAAAACAGAAGGGTTCAGGGGTAGGATTTTAAGGCAGTTGAGAGGTTAATGTGTGGATCATGAAGGTTCTGGCTTCTTTTGGATGCATGAATTAATCCACTGAAAGCTGCATGAGACCTGGTTGGGAAAATATGCCGTAAATCATTGGTTATGTGACCTGGGAATGTTTTATCTTCTTACAAGACCTTACCTTTCCTGCACTCTCAGCTTTCTGACTGCCATGAGTTGAGTGGCTTTCTTCTGATATACCCTTCCACTATAATGTTCTGTTCTCCTCAGGCATAAAATATGGAGCTATTAACTGAATTCCTTAAAGTCATGAGCCAACATGATCTTTTCTCCTATAAATCAGGAGGAAATAAATTGTTAGGTATTTGATCACAGAAACGAAAAACTAATTAACACACCATCTATATCTAGTTCCTGGTTTTGGAGGAAATTATTTCATTTTTCCCATTCAGTATCATTTTGGCTTTGGGTTTATCACATAAAGTGTGTGTGAAGTTGAAACAAGTTCTTTCTACCCCTCCTTTATTCAGTGTTTTTATCTTGTATTTTTGCTGATTTTTGTAAAGACTTTTACTGTATCTATTGAGATGATCTTTTGATTTTGTCTTTAATCCTATTTATGTGATGTATTATGCTTATTAATTTTCATATGTTGAAACATCCTTGCATCTCCTGAATATAACCAACTTGGTAATGCTGTACTAATTTGTTATTGTAGTTTGTCATATGAATTGCTAATTTTTTAATTGTTTCATATCTATATTCACTAGTGATATTTTTCAGTACTTTTATTACATTGTTATGTCCTTATCTGATTTTGGTATCATGGTATTACTGAATTTATAGAATAAGTTTGAAGTGTTACCTGGGCTTTTATTCATGGTACAATTTGAGGAGGATTGGCATTAGTTCTTCTTTGAATATCTTAGAATTCAGCAGAAACTCTATCTGGTTCAGGCATTTTCATTGTTGGAGAATTTGTATTACTGCTCCAATGTCATTCATTGGTCATAATCAATCTGTCCAGGTTTTCTATATCCTTTTCATTCTCTTTTGGTAGGGCATATGCATATAGAAATTTGACCATTTCCTCTATATTCTGCAATTTATTGTAATGTAGATTTTTAAAGTAATTCCTAATGATTCTCAGGATCCATAGAGATATATGTGGTAGTATGCCTAATTTTATTAATTTGTATTTTCTTTCTTTTTCTTTTGGTTAGTTTGAATAGGGGTTTATCAACCATCTTGTTCATCTTTTCAAAGAATCAACATTTTGTTATTATTATTTAATTACCTGCTGGCTTAGCAGATCATTTCTCAATTTAGCCTGACTTTATCTTCTACTTTTGATTTTTAGGTAAGCTTGGCAGCTTTGTTGCTCCCTCTTTTTCACTTAGTTAGCCCTCCCCTCAGGCCTGCCCTAATTGTGCAAATGCTGGTTCTATGTTAAGAAGTCACTCACTGTTTTGTATTTCAGTAATCAGAATTTCTAAACTGCTCTAAAAATCTGTCTTTTTAATGTTGTGACCCAGTGCACTCCTTCTGTCATCTACTTCTCTGATCAGCTATACTCTCAAATTTTTGTTATAAACTGTAGAGGAGTAGAGATCAATAGTCTATTTCATCACCACCATCTTCTCCCTTCATCTACTTCATTTATTACTCCTTTGATTTTTGTTATTTCTTTCCTGTTACTAATTTTGTGGATTTTATTACTTTTTTAAATCCTTGATATGGATGGCTTTATTATGTACTTTCAATCATGTTTGGTTTTGGTGTAGGCATGTAATGCTATGAACTTACCTGTTTTTACAACTTTTAAATTATCCTATGAATTTTTGGTACATTTTGTTTGCATTTTCATTTTTTTAGCTTTTTTTTTTGTAGTTGTATGTGGACAGCATGATTTTATTTTGTTATTTTTATATGGAGCTAAGGATCAAACCAAGTACCTCACATGAGTTAAGCAACTGCTCTGTCACTGAGCTACATCCCAAGCCCTCCATTTTCATATGCTTATAGAAATTTTTAAATGTCCATTTTTATTTTTGAAAACCATTTTTAATTTTAAAGTTTATTATTGGATGCAAGTATGGTTCAACATACACAAAACAATAAATATAATAAATCACATGAGATGAATGAAATGTTAAAAATATATGATAATCTCAATAGATGCAGAACATTTTTTATTAAATTTAATACCAATTCTTAATAAACTTTCTGAATAAATTAAAAATTATAATAAGTAAACAGCTAGTATTATACTTAGTGGGGAAAAAATTGAAAGTCATTTCTCTAAGTTTGGAAACATGTTGGGAATATTCACTCAAACCACTCATAGAATTTATAGTACTGAAAATTTTACCAAGGGAATTAGACAAGAGATAAATTAACAAAACCATGCCAAATGAATGGGAGGAAGTTTAATTATCTCTATTTTAAAATGTTAATTTTCTTCTAAATATAGAAAATCCTAAAGGCTACACTAATAGAATATTAGAACTGATGAATAAATTTATGAAATTAACAAATTATAAAATCAACACACAAAAATCTCTGCATTTTCCATACTTTAATAATGAACTTGCTGAGAAAAAAATCATGAAAACAATTCTATTAAAAGTAGTTACAAAAATTAAAATACCTAGGAATAAAATTAACTAAGGTAGGGAAATACCTTTGCAATAAAAATAACAAAATGCTGATTAATTAAACTGAATAAGACACAAAAAGAAAGAATGATCTTCAGCGTTCATGGATAGAAAGTATTAATAATGCTAAAATGTTTGTATCACCCAAAACAATCTACAGATTCTATTAATTCTGATTAAGCTACTAATGATGTTACTCAAAAAATAGATAAAACATTTCTAAAATTTATATGAAAGCATAAAATACCCCCAAATATGCAAAGCAAAAGTCACTTTAGCAAAGAGAAGGAAAATGGAGACATCTCTGTATCTAATTTCAAGTCAAACTACAAGGGCATAATACCCCCAAAACATGATATTAGCATAAAAACAAGACACATAAAATGGAATAAACATCTCAGAAATAAATTTTCCATCTTCAACAAACTGATTCTTAAAAGAGATATACAATGGAGAAAAAAAGCCTCTTTAACATATTGTGTTGAAAAACCTGGATATACACATACAAAAGAGTGATTCTTGACCCTCATTCCTCACCATGTTAAAACCACATTGTTTGATTGATCAAACAATTATGTAAAAGATCTGAAGTACTGAAACTACCATCAGAAAACATAGGAGAAATATTTCAGTACATTGGTACCAGTGATGATTTTCTGAATATAACTCTAAAACCATGGGAAACAAAAGCAGAATTTGATAAATTGGATTATGTTACATTAAAAATCTTTGGCAAAGAAAAAAAAGCACAATCAACAAGGTGAAAAGACAATCTACAGAATGGGACAACATATTTCCAACTGTCCATCAAATAAAGAATTAATATAAAGAATACACACAAAAGAAAAACAATTAAGATAAAACTAAATAATGCAATTAAAAATTGGCAAATGATCTGTATATTCATTTGTGAAAATAAATATACTAATATCCAACAAATATGTGAAAATGCTCAATATCTTAAGCTATGAGGGAAAAGCATATTGAACCCTTTTTTTCCCCAACATAAGACACAAGCACAGTGCCTACTACCACAAATTATGCGTTCAAGTTTCCCACACTTGGGGAAATGACAGTGAACAGTAAACCCATAGTGCAATGGATGCTGCTCTCCCTGAGAAACTATATTCATGTTCATTGTATGTTTTTTGCCATGCTAAGTTCAATATGCATTTTAAGACATCTGTGAACTTCTATCGGCCACCCAGCCTTATTGTGTGTCAGTGTTCATATATCAGGTAGAACATTAGATCTTTGGTTTTAGGGAAGACAGTATAATGAATTGGACATAACTTTTCTATGTTCATATATGAATATATGACTAGTGAAACTCCACATCATGTACAAACACAGAATGGGAAGTTACACTCATACATTGCTGGTTGGACTGCAAATTGGTGCCAACCCTCTAGAAAGCAGTATGGAGGTTTCTCAAGAAGCATGAAATGCAGCAATCATTTGATACTCTCACCCCCCCCTCCTCAATATATTTTCAAATGATTTTAAATCAAAATATGACAATGATACTACCTCTTCAATATTTATAACAGCAAAATTCACAACAGCTACGCTATGGAGCCACCCGAAGTGTCCATCTAAAAATCATCAGATAAAGAAAATGTGGTTTATATACACATGGAACAATTTTCAGCCATAAAGAAAAATGACTTTATGGCTTCACTCATAAATGGATGGATCTCAACAGTATCATGCTAAGTGATATTAACCAGTCCCCTCCCCCCAAAAAAGTAGACTGTTCTCTGTTATATGTGGATGCTAATGTCACAGGAAAGCAGGAAGCTGAAACTCCAAACCTCATTTCTTGGGTTCTGATGAAAGAAAATTTAAAGTCAGATACCAAAACCATGCAAAAGAACTTTAATATAAGTGAAAGAAAAGAGAACGTGAGGTGAAAGTAAAGTATAAACAAAGTGATGCTTAAGCAGAGAGCACTCTCAAGAGAGAGAGTGGGCTCTCTGTGAGAAAAGAATGACAAGAAAACAATGCTATCTCCAAATTTATTACTGTTTGATGTTTACCAGAAGAACTGGAACCACCTTCTCTACTCTTTGCCAACCAGGTGTTCAGCTCCTCTTTCACATTGGTTGTTGGGGGTTTTTACCTTAGTCGGTCCTCTCTGGAACTATCACAGTGGCCATCCTATTTAGGGGGGCTTCATCTATAGGTCAATTCCATTGTAATCTGGGCACTTGTGTCAAAAGATGGTCAGAAGTTACCATAGTGTGCCTGTGCTACAAAAGGAATCTTCCTTCCCAGACAAACAGAGACATCTCTGGCCATATTTTTTAGCTTCACATCAACATCAATGGACCCTGTCAGGAATTAATCCCATTAATTATTTTCTTTTGATTCATTTTTCCATTAGGTCCTTTGCTTCTTTTTATTTTTTTTACAAATTAACTACCATCTTTCACTTTCTCATCTACTTTGGAAATAGTTTAAAGAAGAGGCTAAAGTAATTTAATTAACACTTGTGACCTTGCCATGCATTTCACTACTCATTGCTAGCTAATACCTAACACTAACCCAAAACAAACAGAGGCCAGAACAGAAGTTCAGTGGATTAGACAAAGGTGTGTGAAGGGAAGGGAGGGGTACTGGGAATAGGAAAGACAGTGCAATACATCTGACCTAACTTTTTAAGAATACTTTTATTAGCCATTGATGGGCCTTTATTTATTTCTATGTGGTGCTTGAACCCAGGGCCTCACATGTGCTAGGCAAGTGCTCTACCACTGAGCCACAACCCCAGCCCCTGACCTAACTTTTGTATGTATTATATGTATACACCACAGTGAATCTCAACATCATGTACATCCATAATACTGGAATCCTAATTAGAATAAGATATGCTCCATGTTTGTATAAATATATTTAAATAGACTCTACTGTCATTTATAACTAAAAAGAGCAAATAAAATAAAAAAAAAATACTCTGCCAGGAAGATACAGGCACTACTGGCATCATGAAGAACACAAGTGGGTGCCAGTCAGGAAAGCTGGGAAGGGCCTTGACTTGTGAAATGAGCTTCCAAGAATTGGGGGTTTAAAAAAGATGACAGGGCTGGGGTTGTGGCTCAGTGGTAGCACGCTTGCCTGGCATGCATGAGGCATTGGGTTTGATTCTCAGCACCACATACAAATAAATTAAAAAAATAAAAATCTATCAACAACCTAAAAATGGCAAAAGATGCTAATTAGATATGTAGGTTTACTGCAATGTTAATCAAAATCCACACAAAGATTTTTGTGGGCATATGCAAGTTTATTCTAAACATTATATGAAAAAGCACAAATACAACTTTGAAACCAACTTTGAAAATGAAGAACAGAGTCGAAGCAATAACTCTACATGATACTAAGTGTCACTATAGAGCTATATTACTAAAGGCAATGTGGTATTACTGAAGGGACATAGATCAATGGAATAGAACTGAAAACTCAGAAATAGATACACAAACATAAACAAAATTTGAGAAAGTCACAAAAGCAATTCAATAGACCTATTCTGAGAGAAAAAGAACAATCCCAAAATTTTCATACAATATTATTACATTTTATACAAGATTTATAAAATGACACAACTGTAGAAATTGAGAATAGATTAATGGATGGTAGGGTTTAGGGAGGCTGAAGGGTAAAAAGTGGCGGTTTCTATAGAAGGGTAGCACAGTTGATCTTTGTGATGTGGCTGTGCCTTATTTTCATTGTGGTGATAGTCAAAAAAACTACAGATATTATAAAACTGCACAGAACTACATACAAACACACATTTATGCATATAAAAACTGATTAAAACTGAATAAGGTTTGTGGATAATATCAATGTCAAATTCCTAGTATTGTTCCATTGTGGTCACACAATAAGTTAGCAGTGGGAAAAATCTGAAATGGACATGATACCTTCTTTATATTATTTCTAATCATTGCATATGAATACACAGTTACCAGAAAATAAAATGTTATTTTAAAAAGGGAAAAAAGTGACCAGAAGCTCAAAGAATATAAGCAGCTAAGCTTAACAATTTCTGAATGAAAGGACCAAACAAAGAATCATTGAGAAAGACTAGAATAAATTCCTAATTCCAAAATATCCAACAATGTCACATATCAACAAGCATCAATAGTTATTAGGTAAACTTCACCTCACCTTAAAAGCTGCCAGAAATTGACCAAGGAACTATCAGTATGAGAGAATTCTGAAAGAGAATTTAGAGAATATTATAATAGCTGTTTTAATGTCATCCAATGTTGTATAAATGAAGTGAAACATGTTTCAATACTCCAAAAGACAGTCTTAACAAGGAATTGAAAGCAATTTAAAAATAGAAAAAAAGTTCCAGAATTTTTTTTTCTTTACACAGGGTTTTATTGGTGCATTATAGTTGTTTATAATAATGAGGTTTTGTTACATATTCATAAATGCACACAAAATTGCAATATACTTTGTCCAATATCAGTCCCCAAAAATTCCCTCTCTCTTCCCTCTTCCTACCTACATCTACTGTCTCCTGATTTCCCTTTGATTTTCATGAGATTCTCACCTTCCACTTTTTTTCCCCAAACTTCCATATATAAGAGAAGATATATGATCATCTGACTTTGGCTTGTTTTACATAATATTCTCAATTCTCATCCATTTTCCTGCAAATGACATAACTTTATGTTTCTTTATAGTTAAATAAAACTTCATTGTGTATATATACCATATTTTCTTTATTCATTTGTCTTTTGATGGACAATTAGGCTTGTTCTATATTTTGGGTATTGTGAATTGTGCTGCTATAAACATGAGTGTACAGCTATCACTATAGTTTGATGAATTTAATTCTTTAGGACAAATACCAAGGAGTGGTACAGCTGGGTCATATGGTGGTTCCATGCCTTTTATTTTGAGGAACATCCATAGTGATTTCCATAGTGGTTTTATTATTTACAATCCTACCAAGAGTTTAAAAATGTTCCTTTTTTGATACTCCTCTCCAGCTTTTATTATTGTTTGTATTCTTTATCACGGCCATTCTGACTGGTGTGAGATAACTCTTAGTGTAGTTTTGATTTTCATTTCTCAAATTGTTAATGATGTTGAACATTATTTCATATATTTATTGGTCATTTGTATTTCTTCTTTTTAGAAGGGTCCAAATAAAACCAGAAATTTTTGAACTGAAAATTCATTCAGTGAAACTAAAAATAAATTTAAATTTATAAATAGCAGGATAGATCAAACAGAATAAAGAATAACAGAGCTCAAAGACAGCATATTTGTATATATACTGTTGGAAAATAAAAAGTAAAAAGTTGAAGAAGAAAGAAAAAAATCACTAGAACTTGAGCAAAGGCTTCTAAAGAGCCAATATTCAGGTGGCTGGTGTTTAAGAGGGACTTAAAAGTATCAAAGGGGTAGAAAGCTAACTCAAAGAAGTAATAACAGAAAACATACAAAATATAGAGAAAGGTACAAATACACATGGTACAGGAATGTACAATTTCATATTAACTCAAGTTTCTTCCTTAGCATCCTGTAATCAAGAACTAAAGAGGGGCAGGGAGAAAGACACACACACACACACACACACACACACACACACACAGAGATAGATAGATAGAGAGAGAGAGAGAGAGAGAGAGAGAGAGAGAGAGAGAGAGAGAGAATATTATCTAGTATGTGAGGGAAAAGAAACAAATAACATAGATGTGTAGCCACTTGCCTGAAATGACAGTTCTCAGCCAAAACTCACTGAACAGAAGATAACAGCATGAGATTTTCACAGTATTTAAAGAAAAAAACTGTCCACCAACAATACTGTGCCAGACAAAACTACCCTTTAGAAATGAAGTAGAAATAAAGACATACTAGATAATTTTAAAAAAGGAGAAAATGTATTTCCACCAGACTGGTTTTTAAGAAATGATAAAGAAAATAATTTACTTGATCCAAGATGGTGGGACAGAGGGAGGCAGCATTCTGTGTTGCTCCGTGACCTGGGTCTCAATTAGTGGGAATACTGCTTTGCTGAGAGTGATAGAGGATCACTCCACAACTGATTCTGCATAGGAATCACAATCACCATGCCATGCAGGGCCCTGGTACTCAGCTTTAGAAAACGACTCCCTACTCCAGACTACTCGCCCATGAATGTCTCGCGGGTTCCTTAGTGGGACCATTGGCATCACCACCAGTGCAGAATTCCCAGATGCTGCTCCCAGGAAGGACACTCATCTGTTACCCATGCACACAAACTCCGGCTGCCACTCTGGTGTGCACCCCCATCTACTAACATGGGGCTCCCCTGGTCGCTTCCATCTTGGGACCCAGCAGCTATGCCATAGTCCCGTACTCATGGTAGTCTGCCTGCACCTGGGGACAAAACAGGCTCAAATTTTGAATGTGGAAGAAAGAAAGAAAGAAAGAAAGAAAGAAAAGAAAGAAAGAAAGAAAGAAAGAAAGAAAGAAAGAAAGAAAGAAAGAAAACAGCTACAACACTGCATGCCACAGAAATCGTATCATCCTACTCCTCACTCCCGGTTCTTTGTCAACCATCAGAAATTGTAAACCTTTTTACAAACCTACTGATTATATTGTAGATAATAATTGAATTCACTATTTCTGTACGTTGTGACCAAACTGTAAATGTTATAATAACAACTGTTTGTCGTTAGGTGGTATTTTGTTTATATTGGGATCTGTTAACATTGTTCTTCCCATCAAAGGTGAGTATTGGAACCCTACAGGGGCAATACAAGCCTATAGGGTAAAAACAGTAATGCCTTGGATGCACAGAGATAGAAAGGAAGACACACAAGCAACATGAAAAGACAAGGGAGGAAAATGCCCCAGACAAATCTAGATTCCACATTATTATAATCCATGGGCAGCACAGCAGATGAAATGACAGAGAAGGAGTTCAGGATGTACATAATTAAAATGTTCTGTGAAATAAAGGATGATATAAGAAAGCAAATACAAGCAGCAAAAGATCATTTTGACAAAGAGATACATAAACAAATACAGGAAGCAAAAGATGACTTCAATAGGGAGATAGAGGTTCTAAAGAAAAACCAAACAAAAATTCTTGAAATGAAAGAAACAATAAACCAAATTAAAAGCTCAATGAAAACCATCACCAACAGATTATACCACTTAGAAGAGAGGACCTCGGACAATGAAGACCAAATATATAACCTTGAAAAGAATGCACACCACACAGTGTAGATGGTAAAAAACCATGAGCAGTATATTCAAGAAATATGGGATAGCATAAAAAGACCAAATTTAATTGTTATTGGGATAGATGCATAGAGTTCCAAATGAAAGGAATGAACAATCTATTCAATGAAATAATATCAGAAAAAAATTCCAAATATGAAGAACGAATTGGAAAACCAAATTCAAGAGGCTTACAGGACACCAAATGTACAAAATTACAACAGATCCACACAAAGCCACATTATAATGAAAATGCTTAACATACAGAATAAGGAGAGAAAATTAAAAGCCATGAAAGAAAGGAATCAGATTACATATAGTGGGAAAACAATTAAGTTATGTATAGAATTTTTAACTTAGACTCTGGAAGCGAGAAGATCCTGGAACAACATATATCAAGCTCTTAAAGAAAATGGATGCCAACCAAAAATTTCATATCCAGCAAAATTAAGCTTTAGATTTGATGATGAAATGAAAACTTTCCATGATAAACAAGAGTTAAAAGAATTTAAAGCTAGAAAACCTGCTCAAAAAAAAAAAAAAACCTGGCAAAATATTCTATGAAGAGGAAATGAAAAACAACAATGGAAACCAGCAGAGGGAGGTATTATATTAAAGGAAAAGCTAATCAAAAACAAACAAACAAACAAGTAAAGTTAAATAACAAAAATAAACAAAAATGGCTGGGCATACAAATCATGTTTCAATAATAACACTGGGTGTTAATGGCTTAAAATCACCAATCAAAAGGTTAGCTGATTGGATCAAGAAAAAAAAGACCCATCAATATGCTTCCTCCTAGAGACTCATCTCATAGGAAACGGCATACACAGTCTGAAGGTGAAAGGTGGGGAAAAATCATACCGCTCACATGGACTGCAGAAGCAATCAGGGGTTTCCATCCTCATATAAAATAAAGCAGATTTTAAGTTAAAGTTAATAAAAAGGGACAAAGAAGGTCATTTCATACTACACAAAGGAAATATACGCCAACAAGACATAAAAACTATAAACATATATGCCCTAAACAATGGAGCATCTATGTTCATCACATAAACTCTTCTCAAGTTCAAGAGTCAAATAGACCACAACACAATAATTCTGGGTGACTTTAATACACTTCCTTCATCACTAGATAGATCATCCAAACAAAATCTGAACAAAGAGACTATAGAACTCAATAATACTATTAATAACTTAGACTTAACTGAAATATGTAGAATATTTCAAACTACAACGAGGGAATATATTTTCTTCTCAGCAGCACATTGATCCTTCCCTAAAATAGACTATATACTATGCCTCAAAGCAACTTTTAGCAAATTTAAAATGTAGAGATACTACCCTGCCTTCAATCAGATCATAATGGAATGAAATTAGAAATCAATGGTAAAATAAGAAATCAAATCCACTCCAACACCTAGAGACTAAATAACATGCTACTGAATAAACAATGGGTTACAGAAGACATCAAGAAGGAGATTCAATAGTTTTTAGAGGTGAATGGGAACACAGATACAGCATATCGTAATCTCTAGTACACTATGAAAGCAGTTCTAAGAGGAAAACTTATTGCATGGAATTCCTTCCTGAAAAGAAGGAAAAGTCAACAAATATATGATTTAACACTACATCTCAAAGCCCTAGAAAAAGAAAAACAAATCAACACCAAAAGAAGTAGAAGATAGGAAATAATTAAAATCAGAACTGAAATCAATGAAATTGAAACAAAAGAAACAATTGAAAAAAATTGACAGAACAAAAAGTTGGTTCTTTGAAAAAACAAATAAAATTGACAGACCATTAGCCATGCTAATGAAGAGAAGGACAGAGAAAACTCAAATCATTAAGATACATAATGAAAAAGGAAATATCACAACAGACACTACAGAAATACAGAAGATAAGTAGAAATAATTTTGGAAAGCTGTACTCCAATAAAATAGAAAATATCAAAGGCATCGACAAATTTCTAGAGTCATATAATTTGCCCAAATTGAATCAGGATGATATACACAATTTAAACAGATCAATTTCAAGTGACAAAATAGCAGACACCATTAAAAGTCTCCCAACCAAGAAAACTGAGGACCAGATGGATACACATCTTAGTTCTACAAGACCTTTAAAGAAGAACTAATAGCAATAGTCTGCAATTTATTTCAGGAAATAGAAAAAAGAGGCAGTATTTCTAAACTCATTCTATGAGGCCAATATCACTCAGATTACAAAACCAGGCAAAGAAACATCAAAAAAAGAAAACTTCAGACCAGTATCTCTAATGAACATAGATACATAAATTCTCAATAAAATTCTGGCAAATTGAATACAAAAATATATCAAAACGATTGTGCACCATGATCAAGTGGGATTCATCCCAGGGATGCAAGGTTGGTTCAACATATGGAAATCAATAAATGTAATTCATAACACCAATAGTCTTAAAGATAAGAATAAGAATCATCTCAATAGGCGCAGAAAAAGCAGTTGACAAAATACAGCATCCCTTTATGTTCAAACACTAGAAAAACTAGGGATAACAGGAACATATTTCAACATTATAAAGGTTTTCTATGCTAAGCCCCAGGGAAACATCATTCTAAATGAAGAAAAATTGAAGGCATTCCCTCTAAAAACTAGAAAAAGACAGGGGTGCCCTCTTTCACCACTTTTACTTAACATAGTTCTTGAACCATTGGCCAGAGCAATTAGACAGATGAAAGAAATTACAGGGATACATATAAGAAAAGAAGAATTCAAATTGGCACTATATGCTGATTATATGATTCTATACATATAAGACCCAAAAAGTTCCACCAGAAAATTTCTAGAATTAGTAAATGAATTCAGCAATGTAGCAGGATATAAAATCAACACCCATAAATCAAATGCATTTCTGTATATAAGTGACAAATCCTCAGAAAGAGAAATGAGGAAAACTACCCCATTTACAATAGACTCAAAAAAATGGGAATCAACATAATGAAAGAAGTGAGATCTATATAATGAAAATTACAGAACCTTAAAGAAAAAAAAATTACAGAACCTTAAAAAAAAGAAGACCTTAGAAGATGGAAACCTCTTCCTTGTTCTTGGAGAGGCAGAATTAATATTATCAAAATGACAATACTACCTAAATCACTATACAGACTTAATGCAATTCCAGTCAAAATCCCAATGGTAGTCCTCATATAAATAGAAAAAGCAGTAATGAAATTGATCTGGACAAATAAGAGACCCAGAATAGGTAAAGCAATCCTTAGCAGGAAGAGTGAAGCAGGTGGCATCACTAAACCAGACCTCAAACTGTACTACAGAGTAATAGTATCTATTCTGAAAACAATGCAATAAAGGTAGAAATCAATAAGAAGCAAATATTTGGAAACTGTACAAATACATATAAATTAAAATACTTATTTTTCAGCAACCAATGAATAGAGGAAGAAATCAAAGCTAGGCATGGTGGCGCATGACTGTAATCCCAGAGACTCAGGAGGCTAATGCAGGAGGATCAAGAGTTCAAAGCAAGCCTCAGCAACTTAGCGAGGCTCTATTCAACTCAGTCAGACCCTCTCTTAATAATATATTCTTAAAAGGGATGAGGATATGGCTCAGTGGTTAAGCACCCCTGGGTTGAATCCCTGGTACAGAGAGAGAGAGAGAGAGAGAGAGAGAGAGAGAGAGAGAGAGAGAGAGAGAGAAAGAGAGAAAGGAAGGAAGAAAGAAATTAAAATGTTTATTGAAACAAATGAAATTGGAGACACAACATACTAAAACAATGTCATATAGCAAATTTGTACTAAACAAAAAGTTTACACCAATCAGATAGTCCACCATGATCAACTGGCTTTCTTTCCATGGATTTAAGATTGTTTCATTATACACAAATCTATAAATATAATTTCACCACATGAATAGAATTAGGGACAATAATCACACAGTCATCTCCACAGATGCATACAAGAAGCATTTGACAACCCCCACTCATGTTAAAAATTCCGGAGCCATTAAGAATAGAAAGAACTTACCTCATCATTTAAAAGGCTATGGATGACAAACACTACAACACTATCAGGCTGGATGGAGAAAAACTTAATGTATTTTCTCTACAATCAGGAGCAAAAAAGGAGTTACACTCTTACCAATCCTATTCAATATAGTTTCTGAAGCTATCTGGAGCAATCATACAAGAAGAGAAAATTAAAGGGATGCAAATGGGAAAAAGCCAAATTATCGGTTTGCTGATGAATTGATCTTATATCTAGAGATCCAAAACTCCAATAGAAGACTTCTAGAGATAAAACAAATTTAGTAAAGTATCAGTTTTCTAGAACAACATACAACAATAAATGGCTTTCCTGTATACCAATAATTAATCTGCTGAGAAAAAAATCAGGAAAACCATTCACAATAATCTCAATAAAATAAATAATATAAAATACTCTATAAGTCATCTGATAAAGGAAGTAACTATCTCTACAATAAAATCTACAGAACACTGAATAAAGAAATTCAAGATCTTCAAAGATGAAAAGACTTCTCATAGTCTTGGATAAGCAAAATTAATATTGACAAAATGGCCATAATACCAAGAGCATTATACCAATTCAATGCATCCACTTCGAAATACCAATGACCTTCTTCACAGAAAAAAAAATCAGTATCTTTCAAAAAAAAAAAAAAAAAAAAACACCTGTAAGTAGATAGCAGAAATATGAGTAGAGTAGAGGGAAGGGATTAAGGGAATGTGGGAGGGAAGAGGGATGAGAAAGGAGAAACACTGGGGAGTGCAGTAGAGAAAATTATGTTCTATATTTTTATAATTAGGTCAAAATGAATAGTAATATTAAATATAACTAAATAAACCAATAGTAAAAATGCACTAGAATTCATTTGGACAAATAAAAGACTTAGAATAATAAAATAAATCCCGAGTAAGAAGAGTGATGCTAGAGGCATCACAATACCAGATAGCAAATTACATTAAAGAATGATAGAAAAAAAACCCAGCATGCTCTTGGCATCAAAACAGACAGGAATAGAATGGAAGACACAGAAACAAATTCCCATACATACAGTTATGTGGTACTTGATGCAAGTGTCAGAAAACAATGTTGGAACAAAGACAGCTTTTTAAACGAATTCTGCTGGGGAAACTGAGAAGAATAAAAATTACCTCCCTATCTTTCCCTTGAACAAAATTCAACTCAAAGTGAATTGAAAACATAGGAATTAGGCCAGAAATTTCCCAATAGCTAGAACACAGGGTCAATACTCTAACATATTGGCACAATCACTGACTTAATAAGACCCTCAAGGACAAGTAATAAAACAAGAATTCACAAGTCAGACAATCAATTATAAAACTTCAGTACAATAAAGAAAATAATACCATGGAGAGAGATCTTACAGAATGTGAGATCTTTAACAATGGCTGCTTCAACAGGGGAGTAATAGCCAAATTTTTTGAAGAACACAAAAAACTTACCACCAAATAAATGATTAATTAAGTTAATAAAGGGCAACAGAACAAAACAGACACTTTGCAAAAGAAGAAACACAAATGATCAACTTGTAAATGAAAAGAAAGTGTTCATCATCTATAGCAAAGAGATGAATGTTGAGAGCCAAAGCCGAAGGGGCCCGAGCAAACTTTAAGGCTGCCAGCTGATGATTGGCTCACAGCGGCCCCAGCAACTTCTAGCTGATTGGCTCCTCTGCAGTGATGCTCATTGAGCTCTTTCCCCGCCCTTTAAGACTTCCAGCTGATGACTGGCTCACAGCAGCCCCAGTAACTTCTACCTGATTGGCTCCTCTGCGGTGATGCTCATTGGGCTGTTTCCCCGCCCTTTCAGACTACAGAGCTGCTCATTGGGGGACTTCTTTGGCTCCGCCCACACGACCCAGCCAATCGGCCTCAAGAGCAGGAGGAGTGGGGGAGGTTGAGAGGCTTGTGGGAAGCCGGTGGTGGCAGTTGGGCTCTGAAGGTTTTTCCTAAGGAGCTGTTTTGTTTGGCGTGTGTGGTTCTAAAAATAAAGTTCGTTTCTTTTGACAAGTGGCTCCTGAATTGTGCCCAGCCAGACTGCGGCATTTGGTGGCCCGTACGGGGAACAAACCCGCGATTGGCATTATCAGCACCAAGCTACAAATTTTCAAAAAAAGTTCCATGTCAATGCTAATACTTTAAAAAAGCGTTTTAAAATAACTGAGGAACAAGCTAGACAAATAATAAAACAATGTCAAAATTGTGTGACCTTTTTACCACAAGTTAATCTTGGAGTCAATCCTAGAGGATTGATACCTAAACATATTTGGCAGATGGACGTCACACACTTGCCAGAATTTGGAAAATTAAAATATTTGCATGTTACAGTTGATGCTTCTTCTGGATTTTTGATGGGCTCCCTTCATGCCAGAGAAAAAACTAAAGATGTTATAGCTCACTGCTTACAAAATTTTGCCACTGTGGGTGTTCCAAAACAGTGAAAAACAGATAATGCCCCTGGTTATACTTCTACCTCTTTTAAACAATTTTGCTCAACATTTGGCATTACTCATGTAACAGGAATCCCATACAATCCACAGGGACAAGGCATAGTTGAAAGAGGTCATCAAACTATTAAAATGTACTTATTAAAGCAAAAAGAAGGAATTGGGAAGGGGTATATATTCCCCAAAGATAAACTTAAAATAACCCTTTTTACTCTAAACTTTTAAAATTTGGATTCATCAGGACTTAATGCTGCATAAAGGCATATGTGTCCAAAAAATGTACATAAGCCCAAGGTACTTTGGAAGGATATTCTAACAGGACAATGGAAAGGTCCTGACCCAATAATTGTCTGGAGTTGGGGGTCTGTTTATGTGTTTCCACAGGGAGAACAGCAGCCGATTTGGATTCCAGAGAGATTAACCAAGGTCCTGACCCAGTGATTGTCTGGAGTCGGGGGTCTGTTTATGTGTTTCCACAGGGAGAACAGCAGCCGATTTGGATTCCAGAAAGATTAACTAAAGTGATTTCTACAGACCAAAAAGATGATTTGTCTCAAATCCATAACAACTCCAAAACTCCAGTTTGGCTATTCTTACATCTGCAACAGAACCAGGATGCTTTTTTCAATATCTATTTTATTATTGCCCTTTCCCATATCATGAAGTTCTATTTTGTTTTTTGAGCTCGTACAGACCTAGGTTAATATTTTGCTGATCAGTTCTATTTTTTTGACTATAGAGTTTTTAAACATTGCAATGGAGATTTCACCTATAAGAAGTTATAAGGCCTTTACTATTATGTTATGTGTTGTGTGCACACTTGTGTTTTATGTTGTATGTTTGAATGCATGTATGTCCATATATCATATATGATGAGCGCTCATGAAAAAATGGATCCAAATATTTTTTTTTATTCACATGACTTAAATGGTTTAATTTAAATTGCGTAAACAACTGTTGAGGATTGTTTTAATATGTGAACAAAAAAGGAGGTTAACAGATCTGTTTGTTTACTTTCACCTTTCCTTTTCATTATATTTAATAATTATCTTCAAGATAATGTAAATTGTTAAGAAAATTGTTTTCTTTTAGTGCCTTCTGTAATGTTACATAATTTTTTCTTTAGCCATTATTGCCAGAATTCCTATCTTCATCCCAGTGCTGGTGAAGACAAAGATAAAACCAATCTACAGCTTCTGCAATAGCCATCAATGAACTGCTTGCAGAACTTGCCTGGACTATGTATCACTTGTATGCATTGTGAACTCACCTGTATGCATTGTGAACTATCTGTTGGTGCAGCGACTTGTGGTAGTGTTGGGGTATTTTTGCTGATGATGTCATCGGTGGTACAATTTTTCCAAAAGGAGCGTCAATTGGCTTGGTGTATCTTCCTCCCTTCTGCTTGTCATGATCGTTCAGCTAAAATTTGGGGGCCAACAGAGGTGAAGCAAAGAACCTCACCCCCCCCGCTGGTACAAAGACCTATCCACAGGTGTGGCTGTATACTGGACCGGTAGTCAGTGACAGGTAAGATCCAATTGCAATGGTACCAACCTAAGACAGGAGGCTGACGCCTTGAAGTCAGCTCATCTGAGGACCATATGTACTATTGGACAACCTAAGGCAGGCACGGTCCCTAAGCCACATGCTTGTTGTTTAAACAGAGAGGGGGAGATGTTGAGAGCCAGAACCGTAGGGGCCCCAGCAAACTTTCAGACTGCCAGCTGATTATTGGCTCACAGCAGCCCTCAGCAACTTCTAGCTGATTGGCTCCTCTGCGGTGATGCTCATTGGGCTGTTTCCCCGCCCTTTCAGACTACGGAGCTGCTCATTGGGGGACTTCTTTGGCTCCGCCCACACGACCCAGCCAATCGGCCTCTAGAGCAGGAGGAGTGGGGAGGTTGAGAGGCTTGTGGGAAGCCGGTGGTGGCAGTTGGGCTCTGAAGGTTTTTCCTAAGGAGCTGTTTTGTTTGGCGTGTGTGGTTCTAAAAATAAAGTTTGTTTCTTTTGACAAGTGGCTCCTGAATTGTGCCCAGCCAGACTGTGGCAGATGAATGCAAATCAAAACTACATTGAAATTTCATCTCCTTCAATTAGAGTGAGCATCATGAAGAATACAAATAAAAATAGATGTTGGTGAGGATGTATGGATAAATGTATATTAATACATTGCTGGTCAGACTGGAATTTAATGCAACCACTCTGGAAAGCATAGTGGAGACTCTTCAAAATGCTAGACCTTGAGTCGCCATATGATCAGGCTAACCCAGTACTCAGTACATATCCAACAGAACTAAAATCACTGTACTATAGTGAGTCAGACACAACAATATTTATAGCATCATAATTCAAAATAGCAATGTTATGGAAATAGCTCAGGTGCCAATGAATTGATGAATGGGTTAAAAGTGGTATATATATATATATATATATATAAACAATAGTTTTACTCAACCACAAAAAATGAATTTATGGCATTTGCATGAATGGATTAAACTCAATAACATCATAAATTAAATAAGCCACACTTTGAAATTTGAGGGTCAGTTTTTTTCTCTTGAATGTTGAAACTGGACCAACATAATGAAAAAGGGGTTATGAAAGCCAATATAATAGAACCGATATTAGTAAAGCAATGGAAGGAGATTGAAGGAGAGTAAGTGGGGGATAGGAAAAGGGAGAAATAGTGCAATGAAATTTATCAAATTGTGCTGTATACCATAGTGAATTCTACCTTTATGTATGTGGATAAAGCAGTAATTTTAAATCCTTCTAAATCCTTTACATAAGTAGAAGAAACAGCAGTATAGTAGAAGAGGAACAAATACAAATTATATTCTAGGTGTTTATGATTATTTCAAAATAAACTACTATATTATGTGTAATTTTAATTCACAAATAAGATATTTTTTAAAAACAAACACAAGTAGATATGTTGTATTATAACTTATTGATTGTGCTTGTTTAGCATGAACAGGCTCTGGGTTTGATCCTTATTACCACTTAAAAAAAGAATGTATTAAGATATGAGATAAACAGACTACCACTGCATCTGAAGAAATTAACACATGACAAACACAAATTCTTAAAGGAAAAAATAATGAATATGAGTCTAGAAGTAAATAAAACAGAGACTAAGCAAACAGTAGAAAAGGCCAATGGGAAAAAAAAAAGCTGGTTTCTAAACAAGACAAATCAATATGTAGACAGACAAAAAGAGATACGAGATTCAAGTTAATAAAATTCAGAGATGAGAACATAAATGTTATGACAGAAAAATACAAAACATGGATTATTACTAAGAAATATATGGCAACAATGTTGATAATCTACAAGAACAGTAAATTTCCTTGAAAAATATATTACCAATACTGAATCACAAAGAAACAGAAAACATGTATAAGCCAATAACAAGTAACAATATTGAATGAATACTATAAAACCTCTATCAAACTTAAAATCAGGAGAAGATGAGTTCATTGATGAATTCTACCAAACACTTAAGGAAAATTATGTACCAATTCTCAGATTATTACAAAAAATAAATGAGGAAAGAATGAATCCAAATCATTCTGTGAGATCAGCATTATTATGATACACAAAACAAATAAAGAAACAAAAGAAAATTATACAGCAATATAACTGTTTCTCAAGAATGCAAAAACAAAAAAATCCAAATTGAAAACGGAGAAGTCAAATTAAACCTTCAAAACTAAAAACAAAAATATGCATATTTTTAATAATGCATTTATCATATTTTCTATATACAAAATCAACATGCAAAATGAATATCATTGCTTTCTGCATATAGTTAATTATCTCATCTTAAAATCAAGAAAACAATTCCATTTAAATTAGCTACCAAAAATAGAATACCTAGGAATAAATTTAACATAGAGATGAAGATTACCACAAAGAAACTTACAGAATATTGGTGAAAGAAAGTGAAGTGGACAGAAAAATTGGAAAGACATGCTTTGTTCATGAATTAGAATTATTATTATTATTAAAATGTCCATGTTACAGAAGTGAGTTACATATTCGATGGAATCATTATCAAATTATAATGGTATTCTTCACAAGACTAGAAAAACATTAAATTAAAATATACCCACAAAACATTGAATATACCAAGCCATTTTTATAAAACATAACAAAGCAGGAAGACATTACACTACATGAATGGAAAATTTCCTACAAAGCTGTAGTAATCAAAACAGTATGGTATTGGCGTAAATACTACAGAAAAAAAAATAAAAAACTAATGGAACAGAATAGAAAGCTTAGGAGTAAGCTCAACAATAATTAGAAAACTGAATTGTGACAAAGGTGTTAATAATACCACTGGAGAAAGGATTTTTTTAAAAATAAATGATAATAGGAGAAATGGATATCAACATAAAGCAGAATCAAATTAGACTCCTATGTTTCATCAGTTAAACAGATTAAGTGAAAATGAATTAAAGACTTAAAGGTAAGATCAGAAACCATAAACCCACTGGGTGAATATATAGGGGAAATGCTTCAGGACAAGGGAATGGGTTAGGAATTTTTGGACAAGACACCCAAAACAGAATATTAAAGTAAATATGGACATATGAGATTGCATCAAACTAAAAAGCTTCTGCACAACAAAGGAAACCCTCAATCAACTGCAAAGTTAACCTACAGCAAGGAGTCTAGTATTGTTCATATATACATGTGACAAGGTGCTGATTTATAGAATATAAAAGTTAACCAAAATGAAATCAATATCAAAAGGTAAGAAACAGAATTAAAAATGGGATATAAATATAAATATGTTTTTTTTTCAAAACAAGACAATGACACCAATAAAAGATTATCAGGGAAACGAATATAAAATGGCAATCAAATACCCCAGTCGTGATGTCTAGTATCAAAAATACAAATGATACCAAGTACTGATGAAGATGCAGAGAAAAGGAACTCCTTGGGTACTGTTGGTAATCTAAATTATTAACACCATTACAGTAAACAGAATTGTGGGCCCTCAAAAAATTAAAAATATAGCTATTATGTTATCCAGCAATTCCACTAATGGGTATATATGCAAAGGTAAAGAAATAAGTATGTTAAATAGACAGTAACCCTCCCATGTTTGTAGTAGCACTATTCATATGACCAAAAAAAAAATGGAAATAGCCCATGTATCCATCACTTGATGGATAGATTAAGAAACTACTTGGGTTGTGTCAGTTATCTGCCTAAAGAAACTAGATCGCTACTAGCTGAAGGATACTAAAACACACTCCCAGCACCACCCCACCTTCATCTTGGACAAGGGGAGTAAGGTAGAGCAGCTACAAGAGGAAATTAATCCTAAAAAATTATGATCATACACAGAACTCCTCAAATCCTCCACAGAAGCTCAGGAAAAGACAGATCAACTGACACCCCACTCCAATCATTGTTATGGGTAAAATCACAGTGAACTACATTAGCCAGTCTGAAGGCTTCTGTGCCATAGACAACCCACAGAGAGCCTGCATTCACACGCCCCACAGATGCAGACTGTCATCAAGCCCTTAGATAATGGATACAAAAAAGCCCCAGCAGAGGGGTTCAGGAGCTCATGAATTCACAACTGTCAGCTGTGTGAGAGCTCTGGCAAAGGAGGATCAAATGATCTGCTACCCCAGTCAGAGTTAGTTCCCCAGTGATCTCTATCAGCCAGAGTAGAAACTTCTGTGATATAGACTGCCACAGGTCTAACAACTGCACATAGATACCAACACTATACCACTCTAAGGAACCCCATATAGGGGAGAAAGCATTCCACAGCAGTCAGCAACAGTCATGAGCCCTGCACCATGTGCCACCACACCAAACAGAGACAAACAGCAGATGCAGCACAATCCAAGCACACAGACTCAGGCCACTGGGATGACTAAAAAGTACCAGATGGCAAATAAACCACAGCGACCAGGGATGTAGCTCCTGTGGCCCAACACATCTAGGAAGGTCCACAGCTATGAGTTCCAGATTTGCCAGTTAACTCAATACTCATTCAGACACATGGACACACAGAAAGCATTTCCTGAGGATAATCCCAAGCAGACATAAGAGAACTTCAATCACACACAAAGAGGCTTACAGAGGAGCATCCCAGCCACCAGTCACCATCCCCTGTGCTCAGAAATAAGCCAAATGACCTTAACCTCTGCACTACAGAGGGGGCAGCTGCCATACACACCCTCAGGCCACCCAATATCACATCAATTAGACCACAATACCGCTGTTTAGATGCTACATCTTACTGGAGGGAGCCCCCACTGAATTCAATGGCATTGGATATTTGAAGATTTACTTGATGAGTACATGCAATATTAAAACACTACATTGACTGCTAAGTCACAGACATTTAGGGATAATCCTCTCTGACCCATCAGAAAGTTAGGATGTATATGGACACACCAAAGATTTGGGCGTTCTATAATTGTATGAGAGTTGAGCTGGTATGATTACTACCTCAACATCTAGGGAAACAGAGGTAAAGCCAAGGATTGGTGGGCATCATCTAAAGGTCCCAAATCCTGATAAAATCTAAATTAGGAGGACTTAATAAGAAACTTCTTACCTCAGCATAGAATATCAAAAATAGCTTTAGTTCTTGCTTTGGCAGCACATGTTCTAAAACTGAAATGATACAAAGAAGATTAGCATGGCTCCTGCGTAAGAATGACATGCAAATTTGAGAAGGGTTCCCTATTAAAAAAAAGTTCTAATGTCAATTTTGATCTTAGAGATATTATATTTTATTAAATAGATGTTTCCCTATTATTCAATATATTTTTCAGTATTGCAGCCCTTGACCTAATTGACTGTTTATCATCTAATATTTCAAGACATTAACAGGAATAATTCTATTTTTGCTTCCCTAGTGGAAAGTTTATATTTGCTCCTTTGATTTATCTTTTTCCTCTATCATTACAAGTTCATCTCACAAATCCTCCCCAATTTTTCCTTCTTTTTATCTTCTTTTTTTATTATTTTTCTCTCTTAACATTTCTCTTTCTTTTTTTGCCCATTTTTCTCTTTTCCCCTTTTCAACTCTATATAGTGTAATTGACATTTTCTTATCTTTAATCAATAATTATGCAACCAATTAAACATTAAAATTTTATAATTGTATTAGAGAAACTCTGCAGAACATTTTCAATAAATAATCTTTTCCTGAGGTTTATTAGTACATGGATTTGTTCTGAAGTGATTGCTTTTAATAAAGTTTAGTATATTCTCTCAAAGCAGTGCTGATACTGGACACAGCAGAGAGTACATATTGAGTAGGGCTGATGTAATAAAAGAAATTAAAGAAGTTACATTTGTACATAAAAGGAATCATGATTAAGGATCCTACAAGCATTTAAAGGATAATAAATAATTGTATTGATACATTGGACAGCATGTAGGAAATAGACCAATTCTTTACAAAGCACATTACCATAACAAAATCAAGATAAAATATGTAATCTGAATTGTCCTTTTACCTCCAACGATATTGAATTCACAACTAAAATTTTCCAAGAATGGAATCTTCAGGACATGATGATTTCATTGGACAGCTATAACAAACATTTTAGGGAGGCCCAGCACTCTTTTTCTACAATTACTTGCAGAAAATAAAAGAAGAAAGACTATTTCCCAACTCATTTCATGAGGGCATTATTACTACTCTAATGTATGGAAATGAAACAAAACAGTATAAATTATAAATATATACCTTTATGTTTAAGTAAAATTATTAACAAAATATTAGGAAACTGAATGAAATCATGGACAGAAAAAAGTATGCATCATAACCTAGTATAATTTATTCCATATTTCCAAACCTTGTTCAAAATTTGAAAATCAATTATATAATAATACATTATGTCCACAGCCTTAAAAAGAAAACTAGTAAAACATTATCAATTGATGACAACAAATGTTTGAAATTTAGCAGTTAACAATGTCCTTTTAACAATAAAATTTTAAAGAGTTTATATTAGAACTTCCAATATAGAGATAATCAAAGACCCCAACATTCCTTATTGTATGATATATCTTTTCTTCTTATTTGTTATCAATTTTCCCCTGAAAATATTAGAAGTTCTAATACTTCATGAAATAAAGTACTGCAGCTTCTATTTTTCTTGAAAATGTATTTATCCAGTTGGTTCCTACTCTCTAACCCTTTATGTGTATATCCACAGTTATTTTTTTGAGGAGTTAAATACACATGATTTATAATTTTAATAATTTAAATTGTAAACTTCAGTGGCATTAAGTGTGGTCACAAATTTACATAGCCACTCACTACTAGCTTTGGAAATTTTCATCACCCAAATGGAAAAACATACGCACTGAGTAGTTATTTCCCATTCTCATTTCCACCATTTTCTGACACCCCTTATCTGTGTTGTGATTGGTGTATTTAAATCTTCGGGATATTTTATATAAAAATAGTCACAATATATGTTTCCTTTTGAGTGTGTCATTTTACATTTAGCATCATGTTCTCAAAACTCATCAATGCTATAGTATGCATAAGTAATTTATTCACATTTTACCATATTTTATTTATTCATGTATTAGTTGACAGGCATTTGAGTTGTTTCCATACTTTAGTAATTGTGAATATCATTGTTGTGAACATGTATTTACATTTTATAATAATTTCTTTTCAATTATTTTGGATTTGTACTTAGGAGTGGAATTGATGGATCACATAGTAATTCTGTTTGAGTATATGTCAAACTATTTTTCATGCAACTTGCACTATTTTTCATTCCCACTAGTAATACATAAATTATTAGTACTTTAACCACATAGACACCAAAATATTTAAAAATAATTTGGAATATATAATGCACAATCAATATTCTCAGGGAACTTATATATTATTTATTTGCTTAATAAAATTATGAAGACTTGGGCTGGGGATACAGTTCAGTTGGTAGAGTGCCTGCCTTTCATGCACAGAGCACTGGGTTAAATCCCCAGCACCACAAAAAAAATTAAAATAAAATACAATAAAATTATGAAGACTAAGAAGTCAAAGATCATGATGTATATAGCTTTTATTACTTCATAGTTACTAGAACAAGAATACCCTGCAAGAAATTCTACCAAGCACTGGCCATATTCTGCTCCTGCTTGCTTCTTTGAACATCTCAGCTGAGAAGAATTACATAACCATAACCCTCTCTGACTTAATCTCTGGTGAGCACTACATCTGAACAATTGGGGGAAGAAATGTACCCAATTGATGCTACACCCCAACATATTGATGTTCCACCCCAACAGCTTGTGCTGTCTGAGATCCTGTTCCTAACCTTTCATGTTCACTGTAGCAGCTGAGAGAAATAACATAACTTGTGCTGCCACCACAACAACATGGGTCCCTTGCATTGTTTGCTACCCTGCTGTGAAACTTGTCTGATGCAGTGCTGACAAGACCAGGTGTAAGTGCCAAAAAGGGAGTGATAAGATCCCTACCCCAGGGTCTCTTCACAAAGTGCCTGGGAAAAGACACAATGGCACTCGTCTTTAAATAAATTCAACACTGAATAACAAACCAATAGCCCAAGATACACATTTAGGAGAAAAACACTAGCTAAGAAGACCATACCATAAAAGTGGAAGAGATGTACAATCAAACAGAAGGGCAAATCTCTGTGTGTGTGTACCTTGTGTGTGTGTGTGTGTGTGTGTGTGTGTGTGTATATATATATATATATATATATATATATATATATATATATAAACTAAAGATCATAGCTTTTTTGTACATTATACCAAATATATACATATGAGTGAATGAAATTAAATGTCTGATAAAGAATGAAAAATTAATTTTTTAAAAACTCAGTGAGATCCAGAAGAGTAAAAATAAACTGTTAAAAGAAATTAGGAAGACAATTAAGGATATGAATAAGAAAATCAACAGACAGCTTTTGAAGTAGGACCAATAAAAGATCTTAGAAGTAAAGCTCTCAAAAAGTCAGGTGAAAATTTCTGTTGAAAGCATCAACATCAGTAAAGGTCAAGGAGAATAAAACACATCAGAACTTGAAGACAGATTGTTTTTGAAATATCACATTCAAACAAAAAAAAATAGAAAGAAAGAAGATCTTTGGGACATCACTAAAAGATCAAACAGCCACATCATTGGCACACCTGAAGGGGAGAAACTAAGGTAAAGTGCATTGAAAAATTACTCAATAAAATAAAAGCAAAAACTCCCTGATCTTGGGAAATACATGAATACCCAGATATAGTCAGTCTGTAGATCCTCAAAGAGACATGAGGAGAAAAGATAACAACAGCAACATACCATGATCAAACTGTCAAACATATAAAACAAAGGAACAATTTGTAAATCTGAACAGTGCTTAGTTAAATTAGATAAAAAGAGAAAGAATTCTCAGCAGAAATCTTACAGGCAAGGAAGGTAGGAAATGATGTGTTTCAAGTCCTAAAGGAAAGTAACTGCCAATCAATACTTCCACACTCAGCAAGGATAGAAAAAGAAATAAAGACCTTTCAACATAAGCAAAAACACAGGGAATTCATGACAACCAAACCAGTTTTACAAAATATGCATAAGGGAATTCTATGTCCAGAAGTACAAGCTAGATAACTATTCAAGTGATAGCATTTGAAAGTATAAATCTTACTAGAATAGTTGCTACACAAATGAGAAAGAAAAAAACATTATCAGTGAAGTAAACTATTAAACAACAAAGCTGAGTAAGAGTGGAAGAAATAGATAAAAATATTCAAAATATCTAGAAGAAAATTAGAAACAAATGCCAAATGCCAAAACCTTTCAATAATAATTCAGAAAGCAAATTATCTTAATTCACCACTTAAAGAGTCTGGCTAAATGGATTAAAAAGCAAGACCCAGCAATATGCTGCCTATAAAAACCTATTAAAAAATCCCTCACCTTACCGTAAGTACACATACTGACTTAGTGAAAGGATGAAAATGATAAGAATTATATTCTTAATGTAGCATGATTTTTTCTTAAAGAGTCTTAACATAGCATGATAATATCTGTTGCTTAGTTCCTTCCATAGAGCAATTTTAAAGAGTTTGGTTGGAACATTAAATCAAATATAAAATGTCTTTTACATGATGGAGAATGTTTATAGGGAGGAGTGTATTCTGGAGCTTCTTTGGTGTTATGGAAAATAAAATTGCAGAGAAGCTTTATGTTAATGATCAGTCTATGCCATTGAGAAGAAAAATTAAGGAAACATTCTCATTATTTTCCATTTATGAAAACTTATTTCATCTTTTTATCTGTTTTAAAAATGTGCTGGTCTTGCTTATAAGGCTAATGGGAAATTTAGCCTTTCTCTAGTTTAACTGTCAAGTATAGGAACCAGTTGTATGTCTTATTTATTTATTTATTTATTTATTTATTTATTTATTTTTTGCATACATGACAATAGTGGAATGAATTACACTCACTATTACCCATTTACAGCTTCTATGGGTACTGCTCACTCAAGAAAGAACTTGAGTTTGCCTTATTCTGAATTTCCTAATGAAATGTATGTGGTGGTTTTAATTATTTTTTGAGCAATGTCTGTATTTAAGACTCCATCATTATGTCACTGTGTTTTATTGGTATATTTGGTTTTCAGATGGTAAAATCAACATTATGGTACTTTAGAAATAACATCAAATTCAGGAAATTAATAGTTCTAGACAAAAGATGGAAACATTTAAATTTCTATGCAAAGAATAAAAATGTTTCTGTACAGAATTTTAGATGATTACAATATTACATATGGCTTCTAAATATAAACAATATGGTGATTATGATATTAAAATAGAGTCAATATATTTCTTTTCAGATGTATTTGAGTTATATTTTATAAAACATTACCATCATTTGAAAATGTTTTACCAATGAGTTTCTCTCAGGAACTGATAAGAAACTAAAATGTAAAAACTATGGCAGTTGGTCTAATCTACCAAGAATTACAGTGACAACAAGTATAATAAGAAAAAATGAAATCCAAAAATAAAATGCAAATTGCAAAACAACATTAACCAAAACCTTCCCATAACATATAAGCAGTAAGAAAAAGATCAAAGGAAAGTTTGTCCTTTAAATGAGATAGACAGACTGATGAAACATGATTCCCTAAAGGATATGGTTTTTAATGCTTTTTTTCCCTAAAAAACATTCATATTTGCAAAGAATAAACAAAAACAATTACACCCATAAAAGACAATTGAAAAGACACAAAGTAAGCAAGGTTGAGTGGCAAAAGATAAGGGAAGTACTTATTAAAATAAGCTAAAATAAGATTACATTGCATATTTTTAAAAATATTTTAAGAAATAAATCCAGGTACATATATGCTCCACTTGCATGTCTGTGAAAATATTGGTGGAAAATTTCATAAATTTAGTAAGTAAAGAAAAATGAAAAAAAAAACAATACAAATTATTCTTGCTTAAAGTACACCAAATTCAATTAAATCTATTCCAGTAAAAACAAGGGGGAGGTATTATTTAGGGATGAAAAAGTCACTATTAACTTAAATTTTGGAGTCTCAAAATCATGTGTATCTTTAAAAACAAAGGGATAACAAAGGGATTTTCACCCTTTTTGGACTTTTGCTTTCTACTTAACTAGTATTTTATACACTTATTTTGTTTATCTAGTTTTTTTTTTTTTTTTTAATGTGGTTCTGGGTAATGAACACAGTGCCTCACACATGCCAGATAAGCACTGTACCACTTAGCCACAACCCCAGCCCCTCTACTAAACTAATTTTGTATATATTTGAAGTTTATTCAATTGTAGATTGTGTACATCAGCAATAAAATCAACAACCTAACTTAACCTGTATATTGTTATTAATAGCTTCTGAACTGTTAGCATTGCATGTATTGTTTATATTCACTAGTTTCATGAAAGCTTTTCACTTAACTTTATGTTCATACTATAATTCAAGGAGCTGGGGCTTAGGAAGAGGCATCTCAAACATACCTGCCTTCAAGTTTCTTAGAGAGTGGTTAATGAGGGAACACATAGTCAAATTGCAATAATCATATTAAATATATATAAAATGGATAAATAAAAACAATCCAAAAGTTTGATCCTACAACACATTAAGGGAATTTTTAATATCTCCTGTATGCTGTGCAAAATGAATCAAATTAATTATTCTGTCAGCAATTTCAGTGTTTACTCGTTGTTTTGTGTGTGTGTTTGTTTTAAGTACATTTGATTGAATAAGTCACCTTATAAAATATATGTTTTCTTATGTTTTACTGAACATTGTCATGTTGAATTTCTCTTGAGAGATAATAGTTGAATTCCAAGGTATCCACATTTAGGTAGAGATTATAAAAACTTATATGTAATACAATATTTGCACACTTCTCTGTATAAATGGTGTACAATTACAGGTTTTGTGAAATCTAAGAAAATAATCTGAAGTTATAGTGATTATGAAAAATAACACATTATATCTTACATATCCAAATATTATTGTTTTAATAGACTACAAGTAAAGAGGCTGTATGTGGACAGCAATAACATAACCATTATAATCATTAAGGGGATGTTGTCAGACTTTGAAGAAAATTTTTAATAGAAATGATTTTTGCAAGGAATTTTTGGGAAAAAGACAAATTTAACTCTGAATTGGATTTGGCAAACAAAGAAACACCATTTTAAGAACAAAAATCAGGACAAAATGAAGCACTATTAATAATATGTGACTGTAATGACACCTGTCTCATTTTCTGATGTACCATATAAAATGACTCTGAGGAAACGTTTACAGTATCCCCCTCTAAAATGCTAAGCTCTGGTAGAATCATTAGAATAAGTAAGTATCCTTCTAAAGCTGATATTCTAAAGTTGTCAGTGCTCATTTGCATGTCAGAAATCAGCCATCTCTCTTTATAGTCACATCTTTTATATGTGCCATTTACACACACATCCATAAATATACACAGTCATGCACATTAATTTACATATTTAAGGTTAGCATTGAGAGTATTTACCACATGCCTCATGGAATATGGATTTAAATGTGCTCTGTAATATCCTGTCTCCTTAGTTGTTTTAAGCTTGAGGCTGTGTATGAAGACACCACTACCCCAGTGCCGTGCTGTCGCATAAATATTCTCTCTTACCTCTGAAGTTTTCCACGTCTACAGCAGCAGTGCTAGGGGTCAAACTCACAAAGGTGCTGTCCCCCAATTGCGGCAAACACCGCCATGTGTTGTATGTTTGATGAATTAAAAGGATGCTGCCAACTTAATTACACTGTAACCCTTCAATAAAGGAAGGGCAGAGCTGATTAACTAGTGAATAATTGGGGGCTGATTGATGGCTCTCTCCCTCACTGCTGAAGGCTGTATATATAATTATTTTGCCTTTGGGCCTAATTTTGCCACTGTTAGCTTCCACTTTTGTCATCAGTTGTAATTTATAGTTGAGGCCTGAAGCTTAAAAAAAAAAAGATAGAAAATGGAATATCTCTGATGCCTAGATAAGTCACCTGCAAAAGGCCAGCAGGCAGCCTTGTACATCAACATTTGCAGCCATTTAACAGTATTAACACTTCATGCTTAGAAAATAATATTGTAATTTGATAATAATCATAAGATCAGTTTTTTAGAATAAAATTATTTGCATCACTGAGTAGTTCTGAATGTACTTTTAAGGAAAGATCCATTTGTTGTAAGTCAAAAAAATATTTAATGTACTTTCCCCCCAAATTTTCCTCTTTTTATCGCATTAACAAAGTTGTAAACATTTTGTTCTTCAAAAGCAACAGGGTATAATTCCTTCAAAGAATGTTTTTAAAATCAGTAATCTTTAATCATCTTAAACATTACCAGTAAATGACCACCACAAGTAAAACTCAAACCAGCACCAGGGCTATGGAAAAATACAAAGTTTTTAAGCATTTAAAGTGTACAAGGTAAGGCATAATTTGAAAAATATATAAAAGTTAATGACAGTAATTAAAACCCTGAATATATCATTCAATTTCAAATATGCTCTGTGAAACATTTCTTTAAAAATGCTATTATAAAATATACTGATTCAAAGAAAACGAATCATTCATAACAAGATGATTTTTGATAATCCTTAAAGAGTTATGAAGAAACTAGCTCCTTAAAATAGAGGGAGACAGAAGACTAAAGAAACATTGTAAAGTTTACTGCTCTCTTAGCCATGCTAAACCATGCAGATGGCTTTACATTTCAGATTTTTTCATAATGATAATAACATCTTAGACACATATTTTTGTTACCCATCCATTAAATTGCAGCACCAGCAAAGCTTCTAATTTATAAGGCAATGTACACAAATTCTCTAAGATTCCCTTTGTTGTTTTGTCCTCACTGAAAACTCCCTAGCTTATGAATCACGGATGATTTGAACATCCTTTCAGTCAAAGCTCAGTAGTATGCCAGTGGGCACAGGCCAGGAAAAAAAAGATTGATATTTGCCCTCTCTTCTTATCTGCACATGATTTATAAGTCAGTGTGAGTATGCAAGAGAAATAAAGGCAAAGACCTTGATGCCTCCCCGTGGAGAATATGCACCGTTTGGATTGAAGGCATGAAAGAGGGGAAATTAATGGTAAGCTGTTCATCTGTCACTACTGCCAAGCTGATGGTTTTGCAGAAAAGGCGAGGACTATATGACATGCCCTCCAGTGAAGGGCAAGTCTGTCCGCTATTCTCCTATTATAAACACAATGCTCTGCGTTTATGAGGAATTTAAATTTAAAATAAGACTGTACTTTGGATAGATAATATTTATACTAGTTTACTTAATTCTTTTAAAGTATTAACTTGTAGAATTTTGCTTGCTTTAAAAGAAGGAAGAAATATTTTCCATTTCTCCTCTTCCTTTCATTTCTCTTTTTTTCCCTCTCTCTTTTTTAAATTTAAGTCAAACCTTCTGCTTGACAATGTGGCTTGGCCCTTTTACATCTGGCTGCATTTTTCCTGCTGTCACATTGCAATGAAATGTAAATAGCCCATGAAGATTAGGCACATGCAAAATGGGAAGTATTTGGTTGAATTTCACTATACAAAATGCAGAAAGTAATTGCAAAGTAGAAATTATAAGCTGAATTTCACTTTATAGAATCACACTATGAAATATTATAAAGAACACAGATAACAGGAAAAATATCATAAATAAAACTTCTATCTTCTGTGGAAAATCAAGAAAGCCATGTTTTCTTATTATTGAAATGATTTATAGTGGTAAATACCTCCTATACTGATGGAAAACTCTGTTTTGAGTGGGAAATAAAGTATCAAAAATCCATAGCTGAATTTAAAGTTTCATATTCTTCATTCAAATTCTGAATGTGAGAAAAATGTCTATTTTATTTTTATAAGAAAAAGGTAATTTTGTAACTAATTTTTTTTTGCTATTGAGATTGCCTTCACTATCTGATGAATGTTTCATAGCAAATCAATGAAGTAAGAGAAAAAAGATATTGGCAATGTTTTCAAGTAGAGAAAAAATAAAATAAATAAGCATATTTTTGTTATTTGATGAATGTGTGATCTATTACTTTATTTGAATTAAAGAAATTTTTTAATAGCCCTTAAGTATACAACAACCCAGAAAACAGAGATATTTCCATTATGTTACAAATGTACTTGAGGTAACAACTATAAACTATAATAGATATGATTCAAGGAACTGGTAATTCCTTGGGATTAAAGTATAGAAACCTTAGGTTTCCATTCTGAAAGAAACTTATATATGTAAAATTCAGTGTGCTTCCTTGTATTCCAGTAGTGAAATGAAATAAAATAAATTTAAAAGAACTATACTAATTGTAAGTTTGTATACAAGAATACTAAGTTTAAAAATTAAACAAGTGAAAAAAATATTCCGTAAACTCCTCAATAATGAAGAAATAGTAATTACTCCTGGATATAAAGAAATAGTGTGATTAAAGGTTATTTGATCAAAACTTTGAAAATGGGATGTTTTAAACTTAGGGAATGGGATGGGGCATTCATTTGAGAGAGAATTCTGCTGGCAAGAGGGTATTTGAAAAACAGCAAGTATACTAATGTAGCTGAATTGAAAGAGATACAAAGGAGAGTATTAAGAGATAAAATTGAAAAAGCAGGGTTGATTTATACTATATAGAGGATTTATGCCATGAAAATTAATAGCTCCTTATTTGGTAAACAGGGAAGATCACAGAACTTTAGTTAATAAGAAGGCAAACATAATTAATATGATTATTTATTGAAATTTATTTGGTTTAGCTTTTATGCTAAACCCAGTGTCATACTGGTATGTGCAGCATATCATGAAGTACAGGGAAATGGAGTCCAGGAATTCATCTCAGAGATAGTTTAAATTATATATATATATATATATATATATATATATATATATATATATATAGACAATGAAGTTGATTTAAGGACTCCGGTTAATGTTGAAACCATTGGGCTTTTGTAGTTTAATAGTGGCTGATACTGAGCTTAAGTAATAAAAGAAACACGGTTATCATTAATAAATACTAAAAATAGGAATACATGGAAATAACCTTGGAAGGAGTTAAAAGTGCAAGACTGGAATTCATTGGTGAAGTAGGTGACTTTGAGCATTAGGACATATCAGCACCAAAGCAAATGTATTTCAATACCATTCTTTCCCACTTTCTAGACTCCAGAAACATTATATCACACACAGTGACCTATGTTTAGAATCAACTATAGCATTCAACCATATCAGAACTCTAGTTAGGTGTCTATTCTTGTAGTATTGATAAATCAACTCCCATGTGGTGAATTTCAGTTTATAATCAACTGTTAATATCTTCTGGTTGTTTCCTTGGGTTGAAATATTTATTCCTCTGTAAACAATGAACTCTACAAGACAGAAAATTGTTTGATTTTTTTTTTTTGTTTTACTTATATTTTATTTTCAAAATTCTGTCAGCTTGGGATGCTGAATATTTGGAGGATAGGGGAAAGGGGGAAGAAAGAGAGAAAGAGAAAGAAAGAAAGAAAGAGAGAGAGAGAGAGAAAGAACATTTGAAGAAAACTTATTTTGGGATGTGTATTTTCAACTCAAATACTATTCTGGAAGATTTTATATTTGAAGGTAAGGATTTTTATAAATGTCATAAATAAACTGAATACTAATCTTTAATTCATCTTTTTGTATTTCCTCTAAGATCACACTTGCTGGTATTTTCCAGAAATTATGAAAAATACAAATTCCAGGTGTTCCCAACACTCTGATGTAAGTGATGGTGGAGATAAGGATGGATAGTAGATTTAGTATCCACCATTTCCCAGAGCTAGACCAAAAATTAGCTCTCAAAGATTATTTTCGGTATTGTTTTTTGATATGGGGAAAACATGACACTATCACAGTGAGTATTAAAATTCTCAGGGATATTTAGTGATCTGACTGTCTTTGTGGTGCTTCAGAAAGATACATGTGTACAGTTATGTGACAAACCCATTTTCAGGGTTGTTTATCTCAAATAGAGTGCTATTGGGGCCAAATCACAAGTTTGTTCACCAAAACAGTCAGGTTCCAGGGCTAAATTCTAGAGAATCAGACTGTACACCAACTCTATAAGTCTCAGTCATAATGAGAAAACACTCATAGCACTGGCCTCTGCCTAAGTGAGATAAGTCAAATAATATTAGCTTCAAATAACATCAATGTACAGAGTCTATTATCAGTGCATTTCCTTTACACAAGGAAGGAAACACATATGTTTCTTGGGAACGGAAATACTCCAGACTATTTATACACAATAATTCAATGATTATGAATATTCAAGACATTCAGAATGTGGTATCTGTTACATGGAAGGAACTCTTGGTTAGTTTATATAATTCAAGCCATCTGTAATTTCTTTCTCATTACATGTCTTTTGCACATGTAAAAACCCCTTTGACATATTTCAATTGATCATTTTGGAAAATGAAATTTCAGTATATTTAAGCCATATTTGTTTTTCAGTGTATTTGGATACAGGGCTAGGAGAATCATTTGTGCTCCTTAAGGATAAGGAATATATTTTTCTCTCACTTAAATTTTCACATATTTATGAGTATGATAAGTTGTTAACTAATTGATTTTATGCTGTTTTGAAAATATGGGATGAACCACCTGAGAAACCATGGAGTGACTAAATATTTATTGCTGGGTATAAGATTTTCGAGTTACAGTATTTAGATTTATCAGATTTATCGTGTCTTGGAGGCTACAGAGTGGCTAGAATATAGCCAGGTACACAATAATCTTCCAATAAAGAAAGAATGGATTGATGGATAAAATAATGAATGTATCTTCTATTTGGCCTAAGCCTCTGCTCTTCTCTACTCTACCCATGCTTTATAATTGTGGTAATTTGGGGGTTGGGGTTTTGGTTCAGCAGTAGAGTGCTCGCCTATAACGTGTGAGACCCTGGGTTCAATCCTCAGCACCACATAAAAATAAAATAAAGATATTGTGTCCAACTACAACAAAAAATAAATATTTAAAAAATTGTAGTAATTTGGATTTAGAGAAATCATTATAAAGTCTTTATTAATACATTTTTAGAGTTATAGATCATATAATGGTTCATTTTGACATAATTATAAAAGCATAGAATATAATTTGCTCCATTTCATTTCCTAGACCTTCCCATTTCCCTCTCCAACTCCCTCCCCTTGTTGCTTTTCCAAGACTCATGGTCCTCTTTCTATTTATTTACCTTTTTAAAAAAGTCTAGATTAATATATATATATATATATATATATATATATATATATATATATATATATATATATATAAATTCAATGTAGTGTATTCATATATGAGCATAAGAGAATTTGGTCAATTTCATTCCAATGTTCCTCCCATTTGTAATCACTTCTCTCTCCTCCTTCTCAATCCCCTTCTTCTGTACCATTGATCTCTCTTCTACTTCCCTGGGAATTATCTCCCCCATCATTTATTTTTCTTTATTTTGGTCTAGCATCCACATATGGAAGAAAACATTCAACTCTTGGTTTTCTGAGCCTGGATTTTTTCACTTAGTATGATATTCTCCAGTTTCATCCAGTTACCATGAATGCCATAATTTCATTTTTTATGGTTGAGTTATACTCCATTGTATATATGTACCATATTTCTTTGCCCATTCATTTTTTGACTCAATTTAAAAATCTCATTCATATATATCAATTTTTTTATTTATTGAAACACTTTAATCACCAAAGTTGGGATTGTCATTATTTGAAAAATAAGGGTTTTTATGCTAAGCTCAGTGTCATACTGGTATGTGCAGACCTCAGCTCCGTATTAGATCTCTGTTGCAGGCTCCAGGATGGCTGTATTGATCCTGGGATTTAAGACTTTAGGTATAATCCCACTGACAGGCTAGCCCAACATCCAGGCTTAAAGGAACCACGCTGGCACCCACAGACACAGAATCAAGACCTCTTTTCATGTACCCAACTTGTAGTTTTACCCCAATACTATGGCTATCCTTATCCTCCAAGTTTCTAGAATCCAGGACTGACAAACCACCTACTGAGGTCCCATATTTTCAAGGACCCAAAGTCCATGTTCATCCAGTTGTTTCCAGTACTAGGTGGCCGCCAAAACCCAGCCTCTGATTTTTTCCCAGTACCTGGTGTTTTCCTATGGCCTCAGGCTCCAGTAGACCTAGACTCCAGACCAAAATCGACAAACCCATACTGTGAACTGGTCTTCATGGATCAAGGTCTAATTCCTGTCCTACTTTCTGGCTAGTCCCTGAGCACTAAGATACCTATAAAATTCCTTTGGATCCATGTTCCAGATCAATTCCAACACCAGACTGGACTCCATGGACCCAGGATTTAGGATGGCTCCCACAAAAATGTATTTTATCTATATACCTAGTTATAAAGGTTTCCCAGTTAGAGCCAAGCACTAGAATGACCCAATAGACCCAGAATCCAGGTATTTCCCCCAGAGTCCCTAGCTGAAGTCTAGTCTCTGTATGCCCATGTGAAAGGTCCAACTACCTATTTATCTAGACACTAAATCAGTCTGCCCAAGGATTCTAATAGAAGGGCTTCTGACCCACCATGACAGACAGCCCACCCAGAAACTCTGGACTGGCTGATTGGTGAGTTGTTTCCCTGTTGAAAATACTCAATAAGTATTAGAGTAAGTACACATTTCTCCAAATGTGCAGACATTAACACATGACCACAAGGATCATGAAGAATTTAGGAAAATCATCATCACAGAAGGAGGAAAATGGAACATCAGTAACTAAAAGAAATGGAGATCCCCTAGCTTCATGGCAAAGAGTTAAAAATAATCTTAAACTCATTAAGGAGAGTGAGGTCAACAACATGGTGGAATAGGAATCACCTGACTCTCCCTCCACAAACGGACACATCAAATCTATTTATGGATTTATACCTTCTGAGAGAAAGTCCAAAACCAGTTGAGAGACTCCTAAATAGTGAGAAACTGAGAAAATATCCATGTTGTATTAATAGGAAAGAAGGAAGAACAATATGATATGGTTACTCAATTTTTCACTTTCTGTAAAAAAATACCTGAGATAACAACCTTGTAAAGAGAGATTTACAAGATTGACTGCCAGAACACAGTTTTAAGTATGTAATGTGTTTGGGGGTATCAAAATCATGATTGCAGTACTGGATCTAATTGGATTCATGGTATTGCAGTGTTTGTATCAATGTGAAGAAATAATATCAGAGAGACAAGGATGGAAAAATGTAGCTACTGGACCCAAGGCAGAATGTATTCTAGAATTGGAGAATATTGCCAGGATATATCATATATTAGATCATTAGAGTCTTAACAAATGAAAAAAAAAATTGAAATTATTGTTCCTAGTTTCTTTGACAACAATGCCATAAATTTAGAAATCAATAAGATGAGGAACTTTGGAAACTATTCAAACATGAATAAATTAAACAACCTTCTCCTTAAAAGCCAATGGGTCCGTGAACAATTAAAAATGAATCAAAAACAATTTCTAGAAACAAATTAAAATGGAAAACAACATAACAAATCCCATGAGATACAATAAAGGCAATATACAGAGAAAAGTTTATAGTAAACACCTACGTAATTACGTTTAAAAAATTAAATAACAATGCAACTCAAGGAAGTGAAAAAGTAAAAAAAAATATTAAAAGGAAGAAAATAATAAAGATCAAAACAGAAGAAAATTAAAATGAAATTACAAAAATACAATGAATTACATGTTCAGTTTTGGTGGTTTTTTTGTTGTTTATTTTTTAAAACAACAAAACTTTATCTAGACTAAAAAATAATATAAGAATAAAAGCTACATATTAGATCTAGAATGTCCTCCAAAGCCTCCTGTATTAAAAGCACTATTGGAAGACGGTGAAAAGCTTTCATAAGTGGGGACTACTGGGAGGTCACTAGATCATTGAGAGCACACTCACATCACAGTGTTCCCACAATTGTGGGAAGCTGACCTCTTCCTACTATTTTTTGCTTCCCAGCCACCATAAAATGAACAATTTTCTCCACCAAGTGTTCACTCAAATGATGTACAGACTAGCTACTGACCCAAAAACAATGGAGTAATACAATTATTTAAAAAAATCAAATTTGTAAGCAAAAATAATCAGTGACTTTGGAGCTGAAGCAGGAGCATAATGAGTTCAAACAGCTTCAGCAAAAGTGAGGCACTAAGCAACTAAGTGAGACCCTGTCTCTAAATAAAATACAAAATAGAGCTGGGGATATGACTCAGTGGACTAGTGCCTCTGAGTTCTAGCTCTGTAATCCCCCCCTCCAAAAAAAAATGTAAGGGCTGGGGTTGTGGCTCAGTAGTAGAGCACTTGCCTAGCATGTGTGAGGCCCTGGGTTCAATTTTCAACACCATATGAAAATAAATAAATAAATAAAAATAAAAGGTATTGTGTCCAACTACAACTAAAAATAAATATTTAAAAAAACCCTGTAACCCAAAATAAACATCTCCTTTTAATAATCTGATTAACTCAGGTGTTCAATTGCAAAAAAAAAAAAAAAAAAAAAAAAAAAGCTGACTAACAGAAAATGGTTACTATAAAGTGGATTCATTACTGTGACTATTTATAATGTTATATAAAGAAATTTTGAAATCAATTTAAATGAAGAATTTCGAACATTTTGGAGAGTTATCTACAGAAAAGCTAAAATATAAGCCATGATTAATGAGTGGTTCTGGAAGGAACTTAAGGCTTAAATACTCATATGTGGTCAGTAAAGGACATGCTTATGAAGTTTCTGATTGTAATGAAGAGTCTATTGTGAATTGAACTGGAGACTATCTTTATTTTTCCACAGCAAAAAGTTTAACTTCATTATATACATGTCTTGAGACTGTGGGAGACTAAGATTAAAGATGATGGACTAATTTATCTGAAATAGAAAAATTCAAATCCCCACAATATTAAGGCAGCAGCATAGGTATTGCTGGCTGCTCTCCATGGGATTTAAAGTGAGAATTGAGAACCAAAAGCAGAGCAGAAAGATTTGAAAAATCAAAATATAGACCAAAATAAAATAATACTATTAAAACAATAAAATTCTCTATCAAAGAAAAACCAAGAACATGAAGTTTTATTGATGATGTTCTATACATAAAAATAGTAATAAAAGTCCACAGGAAAAAATGTCAGAACCTATAAATGAGTTCAGTAAAATTGCAGGAAACAAAATCAATAATACTGATAAATAACATTATTATATAAAAATAATGGATTCAGAAATTTTAAAACAGCAATATAATTTATGATAAGTACAACTGTATATCACCAAAGAATAAAAAAAAAATTGTGCTGTTTTTGGGGATTGAAAGACCTTGTACGTATTAAGTGGGCAATAAACCATTGAAATACACTATTTTTTGCAGTATTGGGATTTGAACCCAAGGCCTTTAACATGCAAGGTAAGTGCTCTACCACTGAGCTACAATCCCATCTCCCTATGAATACATTTCATACAATTAAAAGATCTTTTCAATAAAACTATAATTTTTCTTCTTTTTATTGGTTGCTCAAAACATTACAAAGCTCTTGACATATCATATTTCATACACTTGATTCAAGTGGGTTATGAACTCCCATTTTTACCATGTGTACAGATTGCAGGATCATGTGAGGGGAAAGGGAAAAAAAAAACAAGAGAGAAATGAATTACAGTAGATGGGGTAGAGAGAGAAGATGGGAGGGGAGGGGAGGGGAGGAGGATAGGAAGGGGATAGGAAAGGCAGCAGAGTAAAATTATAAAATTTTGATAAAAAAAAATTGAAGATGACTCAAAAAATTGGGAAATACCCCATGTTCATGAATCAGAATAACTAATATTAATTATTATATTATTAAAATGTTATTATTACCCCAAGTGATTCAATGCATTTTTTAATCAAATACCAAAGGCATTCTTAACAGAAATAAATATAAAATGCAATCATAAAATTTGTATCAAATTAGAAAAGACCGTGAATAATGAAAACAATCCTCAACAAAATAACAAATCTGGAGACATCACAATACTTCACTTTAAAAACATAATACAAAGCTAGAATAACAAAAACAACATGGTATAATATTGGGATAAACATAAAACATAGATATTTACCAATGGAACAGAAGAGAGTTCCCAGATGTAAATCCATGTATGTTCATCCAACTGATTTTTGACAAGATTTCAAGAAAAAACATTGGAGAAAAGATGGAGTTTTCAATAAATGATGATAGGAAAACCATATATACACACACACAGACACACATATATACACATACATATGTGCAATTAAACCCTTATTTCTTAAAAAAAAAATCTAAGTGAATCACAACAAAGTTTTAACTATGAAACATCAAATTTAGAAACTACTATTAGAAAGTACAATGGAAGGGCTGGGGTTGTGACTAAGAGGCAGAGCACTTGCCTACCATGCATGGGTTTGATCCTCAGCATCACATAAAAAGCAAAGATATTGTGTCCACCTATAACTAAAAAATAAATGTAAATAAAAGAAATTACAATGGAAAAATTCAAGACATTGTTATCATTAAAATATTGGTAGACAAGATTATTACCAGTTATATTAAATCAAATTGACACCTTCATATCAAAGGAAATAAACAAAACTATGACAACTCAACTTGAAGAATGGCAGAAGAAGTTTGCAACTATTTGACAAGGTAGTAATATCAGAATATATAAGCAAATAAAACAATTCAACAGAAAAGCTAATCAAATTTTAAAAATGAGAAATGATCTCAATAGACACTTTGCAAATTAATACATACAAGTTACTCAAAATATTTGAAAAAAATATTCAACATCACTAATCATCAGGGAAATGCAAATCAAGACCACAATGAGATAGCATCAAATGTCAGGTGGTATGTATATTATCAAAGTGACAAAAATAGCAAATATTGGTGAAGTAGTGGAGAGAAGAGAACTCATACATTATTGCTGGAAGATAAATTAGTACAGCTATTATGAAAATAGTATGAAAGTTCTCCACAAAACTAAATATAGAACTATCTTATAATCCAGTAATCTTTCTACTAGGTACTTATTCAAAAGAAAGGAAATTCATATGAAGAAGAGTCATCTTAACTCTGTTTGTGGTACAGTATAATTCACCAGAAGACAAGATATGGAAGTAACCATTTGTATGGATGACTGAATAGAGCAAAACAATGACACATTTACAAAGTGTTATACTATTCAATCATAAAGAAATGTAAATCTTGCCATTTACAACAATATGGATGGAACTAGAGTACATTTTGTTAAATAGAATAATCCAGGGAGAGAAAGAAAAATAACACATTCTCACACACATGGAAGCTATATAAGCTGATCTCATTGATGTAGAGAATGGAATAGTGATTACTAGATGTTGAGAAGGGTAAGGGATTGGTAGGGAAATTGTTTATTGTGCACAAAATTACAGTGATGAAGAATATGTTTCAGTGTTCTGCAAAGTAAGATATCTATAGTTATCATACCTATAAAACATATTTTTAAAGTTCCCAGCACAAGGAAATGACAAATATATGAGGTAATGTATCTGATAACTATCCTGATTTCATCATTATACATTGTAAATATGTATCAAAATATTATAAAGTACCCATAAATATGCTTAGTTATTATATGTTATTTAAAAACCAAAATGCTGGAAAAAATAAATACAACTCCCTGATTTCCATGATATGGATTTATTCCATTTATACCTTGTATTGAGTTCCTCAACTTTTAAAGGTACTTCCTAAGGGATTCCACCTTAAAATTCTTAGCTTTATGCATAGAAAGGACTTGGCACATATGAGTATCCCTAGATCATATTTAAGAAAATTTTGATTTTAAAGAAACATGCATACACTACCAAGGCCTTGTCTTTCTGAGGAAAGTGAAGAAAAGGAGTGATAGTAGTTATTTCCCAAAGTTATTAATGATATATATATATATATATATATATATATATATATATATATATATATATATATATGGTGGCTGCTTTATGGTCTGGTTTCTAATGAACATACTTTGAGTAACTAATGGGGTAAACAAGAAAAAAAATCATCTGGCATACAGAGTCAGCAATACAGCCTGGTCCTTCTTATGTCTTCCCTCCAGTTTATCCCAGTGATAAATCCACAATTATTCTTATATACTTTTTTAAAATTTTGTTTTTAGATGTGGATGGACACAATAACCTTGTTTTATTATTTTTAATTAATTTATTTTTTTAGTATTTATAATTTATTTGTTTTTTAAAATACAGGACAGCGGAATGCATTACAATTCTTATTGCACATATAGAGCACAATTTTCATATCTTTGTATATAAAGTATGTTCACGCCAATTCATGTCTTTATACATGTACTTTTTTGCATTACAATTCTTTTCTTTTTACCTTGTTTTATTAATTTATTTTTATGTCATGCAGAGGATCAAACCCAGTGCCTCACATGTGCCAGGCAAGTGTTCTATCACTGAGCTACAACCCAAGTCCAATATTTTTGATAATTGAAGGATTTAGGCCATGAACCAAGTACCCAAAATCTGATTGATGTTTTCTTAACACTTAGTGCTCAGGGTTTATGGGTCCTTGTTATCTTCCGTGGCCCTGAACCACAGAAAGTAACGAGATAAATGAAAAATGACCTTCTTTCAACAGCTATTTCCACAGAACTAACTACAGGATGCAGCCTGAATGCCAGCACAAACATATCCTGCATGCCTTTTTTTCCAGTTCAGTGCAGACAAAGAAATAAACACCATATACAACTTTACTGTGAAGAATGAAAAACTACAAAATACAATCATTAATACTGCAAAATTTTCAATTATGTCTGGACAGTCTGACTCCTGACTGACTGGTTATGAAGTACTGAATAGCACATGTCCTAACTTCCATTGAGACATCAAAAATAAGAATAGCATTTGGAACAAATGTAAATATTTTATAGAAAAATCTTAAAATGTCCACACAGATAGATCGATGAGATAGTTGCTTATATGAAGCCAACCTCACATAACTGGGAATAGTAGTAGTCTTATCTAATATGGAGAAAACACCCCACAGAGTCAAGGAAAATGAAGATGCAGGTTGATTTATTTCAAATAAAAAAAAACAAAATGAAAATATTTCCAGAAACTAGAAAAGATGGTGATAAATAGTTTACTTAACAGATAGTTCAAAATAATGGTTATAAAGATGCTTAGTGAGATGATGAGATCAATACAAGAATTAACAGAAAGTTTAAATGAAGAGATATAATTTGCAAAAAAAAAAAATCAGAGAGGGAAGTTGATGAAATAGAAGTGGGTGGAATTCCCCAGCTCCTCTCAGTTCAGAATAAAAATAGCTGGAAAATGGCTTCTTAGTGAAGTGAGTGAGTGAATGTACTGAGAGATTCAATGTTGGACAGTCAGAGACTTGGAGAGAGAGACTCAGGGACTCTTGTTACCAGAATAGAAAATGAGAAATATTTACAGAGGTCTGAACTGTACCCACTGCCAGCATCAGGGCATATGGTCATGCCATCACACAAAAGAAAAGAAAGACATATCTGAAATAATTATTGCAGAAACAGTTGCAGAAAGGAAATTTCTAAATGTGACTGACACCAGAATTGTATCATAGACAGCTGTGTTAGGAGTACTCCAGTTTTCTAAATTTAGAATTAGAGAACCCTGGCAGGGATCCATCTTATTGGGGCTCCCTAAAATTTATTCCCTTTGCCTTCACCTTAGGAAAACATAATCCCCTGCATCTTAATATTTCCTGGAGTTGCTGACGAATAGTATTATGAAGAATGACCTGGTACCAAGCCAAATTTATATCTTACACAGTGAGATTGTTGCAATACTAAAGCCATCAAAACTTGTTAGTCAGCAAAGGAAATGAAGCAGGGCTCACTCTACTGCCTGGGTACATAACACTTATCTCCATACACTGGAGACTCCCATATACATTCAAAGAGCCCTGTCATGTCTCAAAGGGTTCAGTTGGCTGGGCAAGAGATTTCCTAGTGATAATCACTCTACAACACTAAAAGTCCACAGTTTCCTAGTGCACCCATGAAATTTTCAGAGCTACCTGGTTCCATAACAAAAGAAGGTATGGTGCTGTCTTGGGTTTAACCCTGGCCTACAGTGCTCTCCATGTGCAAAAAGAAAACGCCAGGAATGCACAAAACTCCTTCCTGTTTAAAGAGGGATCCTTTTACAAGATGGGAATAACAAAGTCCCAAAGTGAACTCCAGTCTCACAAGTCACAACATAAAAGCCATAGCCACTTAAATTCACAACATATGAAGAGGTGAGTTAGACAAATACTGGATGTATAAACTAGAGTAGCTGATCTCCCACAGCTTTTTGAAGCAAGGGAATCATCTAAATGTGTGGAAAACAAATGCACAAAACCCCAACCCAGCAGTTCAGACAGAGCCCCCAAACTCAGACCAGTCAGAGGATATACAAATTTTAAAACTAGAAGTACCTGAAAGAAGTTTCTACATATTAAACAGTAAGGAAAATATTTTATTTTCTTAAGTATTTTTAATTTTTCTGGATTATCTTCCATGTACATTAGTTTGGTTTCTTGTCACAATTTGTTATTTCATTTTTATATACAATTTTCAGAATTTCTTTAGTTCACTAGTTAAATTCTTTCCTCTATTTTTCTTTTCTCTCATTTCTGTTCCAACCCCTTATATTTTTTATTCATCTTTTTGTTTTTCTTCTATACCTTTTCCCTCACCACACAATTTTTTTTACTTTATTTTTTCTCTTATGTTTAGCATTATTTTAAATTCTCAATTACCTGATTTTTTTCAATCTATTTTATTTAGCCTTTCTCCCTTTCTTACTTTGGTTAATGGAGTGATATAGATAATTTTCAATACATATTTATTATATGTTGATATGTGGTTTGTTTTTCAAGCAGTAACTGTTATTAATAGATATTCTTTTCATTCAAAGTATACCTGGGGATTAAACATAACCATTTGAACATGTTGAATAGGAGGTAGAGGCTAAGATAAAGCATCATCATGGGGGAGGTTGTCAAGATAAAGCAGCACATTAAAAATAGCCCCATAAGAATGACAGAGATGAGCTGGGGTTGTGGCTCAGCTGTGGAGCACTCACCTCACATGTGTGCAGCTCTGGGTTCAATCCTCAGCACCACATAAAAATGAATAAATAAAATAAAATGATTGTGTCCAACTACAACTAAAAACTAAATATTGAAAATAAAAGACAGAGATATTCATCCCAAAAGAAGAGCCAACTTCAACATAGATGCAACACATGACATGAGAATAAGATGTGATTCCTCACAAACTTTCAGATTCCTACAAAATCAAATCACCGGATATTTAAATTGAGGAAGACAAAGTATTAAAAGTGCTACATGTTTTTTTAAAAAATATACTTAGGTGTTAATGAACATTTATATACAAATATATATATATATATATATATATATATATATATATATATATATATACATACATATGCTTATATATATATACATACATATACATATGTGTGTATATATGTAATATATATATATATATATATATATAGAGAGAGAGAGAGAGAGAGAGAGAGAGAGAGACTTGAACCCATTGCATCACACATGTTGAGCAAACACTCTACCACTAAGCTATAAACCCAGCCCAAAAATGCTGCATGCCAATGAATTCAAAGGAATCTATGGAATGAACTGAGGGAGAAAATGCAGGATACATTAAAAATAGTATTTCATTAAAATGATAGAAACACTGTCCTTGCTTATGCATTTCCTTGCTCTAGGGCACAGACAATGTAGCAATTATGAGGAACTTCTGGTGAAGCCTGCTTTCTTTTCCAGGTATGGAAACTCATTCTTCTCAATTTGCTGATATTTGCCCTGGAGCACATTGTTGAAAAAATACCATTTTAGAAAGCTAAATGGTGGAAAGAGAAGATGGCAAAGCAGATCTAGAACACAACTCCTCTTCAGCCCAGAAAAGAAGCAGTGAAAGAATAGCTGAGCATAGAGGTAGGTGAATAGTAAATACTCTAAAACACAATATAAGACACCTTGAGACTTGGAGTGAATAGGAATTTGGTACCTGGGGCAGAAAATAACATTTCTGAAATCAAAAGGATAATTAGGAACAATTGTGAAAAATCATCTTAAAAAAATAGAAAATCTGTAGGAAATTTACAAGTGTCTGGATACATCTAACTTACCAAAATCGAGTCAAACCAAGTGGATATGGAAAACCTAAACACACCAATATCAAACAATGAGGTTGAAGTGGTAATTAAAAATCTCCCAACAAAGAAAAGTATGGGACTCATTGTTTTAGCATACCTTTAATGGAGAACTAATACTAATTATTCACAAATTATTCTATATAATAGAAAGAGATGAGGATTTCCAATCCATTCTAAGAAGCCAGTAGCACCCTGCTGTCAAAAACAGATAGAGAACTATCAAGAAAAAAAAAAAAGCTACAGAACAATATCCCTGATGAACATAGACTCAAAAATCCATAATAAGATATTAGTACCCTCCATTCAAAAATGCATTAAGAATATTATACAGCATGGTCAACTTTGTTTCATTATAGGGATGCAAGATTGGTTCAACTTATGCAAATCAATAAATATAATACACACTTAAATGTGATTAAAAACAAAAATTACTTGATCATTTCAATAGATATAAAAATAAGTCTTGACAAAATACAACACCTATTCTTAATGAAAGCACTGAAGAAATTTGGGACAGAAGTAATTTACCTCAACATCACAAAGTCTAGTTAAGATAAATCTTACATAGACAACATTATAGTGAATCAAGAAAAACTGAAATAATTGCTTCTAAAATCAGGAACAAGACAAGGATGTTTATTTTCAATGATCCCATTCAGTATAGATTCGAAAATCTAACCAGAACAATAAGGAAGACCAGAAGAAATTAAAAGAAGTAAATAGGAAAATAAGTCAAATTTTCTCTATTTGATGATGATAGGATACTATAATTAGAAGAACTGCCCCCCCAAATAATTCACCAGACAGCTATTAGAACTGATGAGTAAATTCAATGAAGTACCAGGATACAAGATCAAAATAAAAATCAATACCTTTTTGTACGCTAATAATGAATCTGCTGAGAAGAAAGTAGAAGGACAACACCATTCAAAATAACTTCAAAATTAAAATGTCTGGAATAAATCTAATGAAGGAGGTAAAACAATTCTACAATTAAAATTGTAGAATGCCTAAGATATTCATTGAAGAAGATATCAGGAGATAAAAAGACCTACCATGCTTCTAGAAAAGGAATGCTAATAGTGTCAATATGGCTAAATTGCCAAAAGAGATTTATAGATTTGATGTGATTACTTTCAAAATACCAAAGGTATTCTTTACAAAACTAGGAAAACATTCCTAAAATTCATATGGAAGAATAACCAAAACAATAAAGAGAAGTAAGACTAATACTGTAGCTATAATAATAGTTGATTTAAAATTATACTATAAAGGCCCCCCGCCGGCCCGGATCTGTGAACGACCCCCGCCTGCCTGGCCCAGCAAACGGACCCCACCTGCCCGGCTCTGCGAACGGCCCCCGCCCGCCCATCTCAGCAGGTGATGTGAAGGGACTCTAACCAAGCCTTTATGAAATAGCGAACCGGGAACTAAAACCAGAGATTGAGTCAGACCAGAGACAAGCCAGCCCCACCCCTCCCTTCGGACACTCCAGCTAGGAGCCTGGGGCCCTCCATAGCAGAGAGGTTACATCACCAGAGTTCGGCCAAGGAGATTCCTTCCCAGTGGAATCCACTTTAGCAGGATACAAGGGGCAGAGCCTCCCCCCCACCCCCGTGCCTGCAAGGTAGGCGGAACTATGACCACTGACAGAACAGGCCCAGCAGGCCACAGAGGGGCAGAGCCGCCAACCGGCCTGCAAGGTAGGCGGAACTGCGACCACCCACAGAACAGGCCCAGCGGCCTGCAGGTGTGATAGGCACATTGCCCCAATTGGAGTAGGGGCAGAGCCGCCACCTGCGCCTGAGAGGGAGACTTTGCAACTATACAAGAGCAATATAAATTTATAGGGGGAAAATTCAATAACACAACAGTTTCACCAAGCAGAAAGAAACGCGAACAGTATGAAAAGACAAGGAAAGAAAGGACCACAAGCAATGCAGGTCAACTCAATGATAGAAGAGGTAATATCTGCAGCAGATGGAATGTCAGATAAAGAATTCAGGATATACATGCTTCAGATGATCTGGAGTCTCAAGGAAGACATTAGACAGCAAAATCAGACAATGAAAGATCACTTCGACAATGAATTACATAAACAAATCCAAGAAGCAAAAGATCAACTATACAGGGAGATAGAAGTTATAAAAAACAAACACACAGAAATCCTAGAAATGCAGGAAGCAATAAACCAACTTAAAAACTCAAATGAGAATACTACCAGCAGAGTAGAACACTTAGAAGATAGAACATCAGACAATGAAGACAAAGTATTTCAACTTGAAAAGAACATAGACAGCTCAGCAAGACTGTTAAGAAACCATTTGCAGAACATCCAAGAAATATGGGATAACATAAAGAGACCAAACTTAAGAGTCATTGAGATACAGGAAGGTATAGAGGTCCAAACCAAAGGAATGAGCAATTTATTAAATGAAATAATATGAGAAAACTTCCCAGACTTGAAGAATGAGACAGAATCCCAAATCCTAGAAGCCTACAGGACGCCGAATGTGCAAAATCATAAGAGATCCACACCTAGACACATTGTAATGAAGATGCCCAACATACAGAATAAGGAGAGAATTTTAAAAGCTACAAGAGAAAGGAAGCAGATTACATTTAGGGGTAAGCCAATCAGGATAACAGCTGATCTTTCAACACAGACTCTGAAAGCTAGAAGATCCTGGAATAACATATTTCAAACACTGAGAGAAAATGGGTTTCAACCAAGAATTGTGTATCCAGTGAAATTAAGCTTCAGGATGGAAGATGAAATTAAAACCTTCCACGATAAACAAAAGTTAAAAGAATTTGCAGCTAGAAAACCATATCTCCAAGAAATCCTCAGCAAAACATTACAGGAAGAGGAAATGGAAAATAACAATGAAAACCAACAGTGGGAGGTAGTACAGTAAAGGCGGGAACATAATCAAAGAGGAAAACAAACCATGTTTAGTAACATAAATAAACAAATATGGCTGGAAGAACAACCCATATCTCAATAATAACCCTAAATGTTAATGGCTTAAACTCACCAATTAAGAGATACAGGCTAGTAGAATGGATCACAAAACAAGACCCAACAATATGCTGCCTACAGGAGACGCATTTGATAGGAAAAGACATACATAGACTGAAGGTGAAAGGTTGGGAAAAATCATATCACTCATATGGACTTCAGAAACAAGCAGGAGTGTCCATACTCATATCAAATAAAATAGATTTCAAGCCAAAGTTAATCAAAAGAGATAAAGAGGGACACTACATACTGCTTAAGGGAACCATATACCAACAAGACATAACAATCATAAATTTATATGCCCCAAACAATGGTGCAGCTATGTTCATCAAACAAAGTCTTCTCAAATTCAAGAGTCTAATAGACCACCATACAATAATCATGGGAGACTTCAACACACCTCTCTCACCACTGGACAGATATTCCAAACAAAAGTTGAATAAGGAAACTATAGAACTCAATAACACAATTAATAACCTAGACTTAATTGACATGTATAGAATATACCACCCAACATCAAGCAGTTACACTTTTTTTCTAGGCAGCACATGGATCCTTCTCAAAAATAGATCATATATTATGTCACAGGGCAACTCTTAGACAATATAAAGGAGTAGAGATAGTACCATGCATCTTATCTGATCATAATGGAATTAAACTGAAAATCAACGATAAAAGAAGGAAGGAGAAAGCATGCGTCACTTGGAGAATGAACAATAGGTTACTGAATGATCAATGGGTTATAGAAGACATCAAGGAGGAAATTAAAAAATTATTAGAGATAAATGAAAACACAGACACAACATATCGGAATCTATGGGACACATTGAAAGCAGTTCTAAGAGGAAAATTCATTGCTTGGAGTTCATTCCTTAAAAAAAGAAAAAAACAAAAAATAAATGATCTCATACTTCATCTCAAAATCCTAGAAAAAGAAGAGCAAAACAACAGCAAAAGAAGTAGAAGGCAAGAAATAATTAAAATCAGAGCTGAAATTAATGGAATCAAAACAAAATAAACAATTGAAAAAATTGACAAAACTAAAAGTTGGTTCTTTGAAAAAATAAATAAAATTGACAGACCCTTAGCCATGCTAACGAAGAGAAGAAGAGAAAGAACTCAAATTACTAGCATATGGGATGAAAAAGGCAATATCAAAACAGACACTTCAGAAATACAGAAGATAATCAGAAATTATTTTGAATCCTTATACTCCAATAAAATAGAAGATAGTGAAGGCATCGATAAATTTCTTAAGTCATATGATCTGCCCAGATTGAGTCAGGAGGATATAGACAACCTAAACAGACCAATATCAATTGAGGAAATAGAAGAAACCATCAAAAGACTACCAACTAAGAAAAGTCCAGGACCGGATGGGTATACACCAGAGTTATACAAAAAATTTAAAGAGGAACTAATACCAATACTTTTCAAGCTATTTCAGGAAATAGTAAAAGAGGGAGAACTTCCAAATTCATTCTACGAGGCCAACATCACCCTGATTCCTAAATCAGACAAAGACACTTCAAAGAAAGAAAACTACAGACCAATATCTCTAATGAACCTAGATGCAAAAATCCTCAATAAAATTCTGCCGAATCAAATACAAAAACATATCAAAAAAATTGTGCACCATGATCAAGTAGGATTAATCCCTGGGATGCAAGGCTGGTTCAATATACGGAAATCAATAAATGTTATTCACCACATCAGTAGACTTAAAAATAAGAACCATATGATCATCTCAATAGATGCAGAAAAAGGATTCGACAAAGTACAGCATCCCTTTATGTTCAAAACTCTAGAAAAACTAGGGATAACAGGAACATACAGCAATATTGTAAAAGCAATCTATGCTAAGCCTCAGGCTAGCATCATTCTGAATGGAGAAAAATTGAAGGCATTCCCTCTAAAATCTGGAACAAGACAAGGATGCCCTCTCTCACCACTTCTGTTCAACATACTTCTCGAAACACTGGCCAGAGCAATTAGACAGACGAAAGAAATTAAAGGCATCAAAATAGGAAAAGAAGAACTTAAATTATCACTATTTGCAGATGACATGATTCTATACCTAGCAGACCCAAAAGGGTCTACAAAGAAACTATTAGAGCTATTAAATGAATTCAGCAAAGTGGCAGGATATAAAATCAACACGCATAAATCAAAGGCATTCCTGTATATCAGCGACAAATCCTCTGAAATGGAAATGAGGACAACCACTCCATTCACAATATCCTCAAAAAAAATAAAATACTTGGGAATCAACCTAACAAAAGAGGTGAAAGACTTATACAATGAAAACTACAGAAACCTAAAGAGAGAAATAGAAGAAGATCTTAGAAGATGGAAAAATATCCCCTGTTCATGGATAGGCAGAACTAACATCATCAAAATGGCGATATTACCAAAAGTTCTCTATAGGTTTAATGCAATGCCAATCAAAATCCCAATGGCATTTCTTGCAGAAATAGATGAAGCAATTATGAAATTCATATGTAAAAATAAAAGACCCAGAATAGCAAAAACAACTCTAAGCAGGAAGTGTGAATCAGGCGGTATAGCAATACCAGACCTCAAACTATACTACAGAGCAATAGTAACAAAAACAGCATGGTACTGGTACCAAAACAGGCGGGTGGACCAATGGTACAGAATAGAGGACACAGAAACCAATCCACAAAACAACAACTATCTTATATTTGATAAAGGGGCTAAAAGCATGAAATGGAGGAAGGATAGCATCTTCAACAAATCGTGCTGGGAAAACTGGAAATCCATATGCAACAAAATGAAACTGAATCCCTTTCTCTCGCCATGCACAAAAGTTAACTCAAAATGGATCAAGGAGCTTGATATCAAATCAGAGACACGGCGTCTGATACAAGAAAAAGTTGGCTACGATCTACATACTGTGGGGTCGGGCTCCAAATTCCTCAATAGGACTCCCGTAGCACAAGAGGTAATAACTTGAATCAACAAATGGGACTTACTCAAACTAAAGAGTTTTTTTCTCAGCAAAAGAAACAATAAGAGAGGTAAATAGGGAGCCTGCATCCTGGGAACAAATCTTTACTCCTCACACTTCAGATAGAGCCCTAATATCCAGAGTATACAAAGAACTCAAAATTTAAACAATAAGAAAACAAATAACCCAATCAACAAATGGGCCAAGGACCTGAACAGACACTTCTCAGAGGAGGACATACAATCAATCAATAAGTACATGAAAAAATGCTCACCATCTCTAGCAGTCAGAGAAATGCAAATCAAAACCACCCTAAGATACCATCTCACTCCAGTAAGATTGGCAGCCATTAGGAAGTCAAACAACAACAAGTGCTGGCGAGGATGTGGGGAAAAGCGTACACTTGTACATTGCTGGTGGGACTGCAAATTGGTGCAGCCAATTTGGAAAGCAGTATGGAGATTCCTTGGAAAGCTGGGAATGGAACCACCATTTGACCCAGCTATTCCTCTTCTCGGACTATTCCCCATAGACCTTAAAAGAGCATACTATAGGGATACAGCTACATCAATGTTCATAGCAGCACAATTCACAATAGCAAGACTGTGGAACCAACCTAGATGCCCTTCAATAGATGAATGGATAAAAAAAAATGTGGCATTTATACACAATGGAGTATTACTCTGCAGTAAAAAATGACAAAATCATAGAATTTGCAGGGACATGGATGGCATTAGAACAGATTATGCTAAGTGAAGCTAGCCAATCCCTTAAAAACAAATGCCAAATGTTTTCTTTGATATAAGGAGAGTAACTAAGAACAGAGTTGGGAGGAAGAGCATGAGTAGAAGATTAACATTAAACAGGGGTGAGAGGTGGGAGGGAAAAGGAAAGAGAAGGGAAATTGCATGGAAATGGAAGGAGACCCTCATGGTTATACAAAATTACATACAAGAGGAAGTGAGGGGAAAGGGTAAAAAAAAGAAGGGGGAGAAATGAATTACAGTGGATGGGGTAGAGAGAGAAAATGGGAGGGGAGGGGAGGGGGGATAGTAGAGGATAGGAAAGGCAGCAGAATACAACAGACACTAGTGTAGCAGTATGTAAAACAGTGGATGTGTAACCGATGTGATGCTGCAATCTGTATACGGGGTAAAAATGGGAGTTCATAAGCCACTTGAATCAAAGTGTGAAATATGATATGTCAAGAACTATGTAATGTTTTGAACAACCAACAATAAAAGTTAAAGAAAAAAAATAAAATTATACTACAGAGCTGTAACAACAAAAAATATCATCAACATTAAAAAGCCATGAGGTCCAATGGAGTAGAAAAGACAACACAGAGACAAGTCATCATATGAAGAGAGATCCTATAAAATCCTTTATATGAAGAGAGATCCTATAAAATGAAAGATATAGTCACCCAATCCGTACAAAAGGTGCTAAAAATGTACATTGGATAAATGATAGTCTTTTTTTTAACAATTGTGCTGGGAAACCTGTATATTGGTTTGTAGAGGAATTAAACTATATGTCTTTCTCTCATTCTGCACAAAAAAAGTCGATAAAAGTGGATGAAAAACTAAGAAATTGAAGGCTGGCATGGTGGCACATGCCAGTGATCCCCGTGGTTCCAGAGGCTAAGACAAGGAGGATCAGAACTTAAAAGCCAGCCTGAGCAAAAGCAAAGTGCTAAGCAACTCAGTGAGAACCGTCTCTACATAAAATACAAAATAAGGCTTGGAATGTGACTCAGTTGGTTGGATGCCCACAAGTTTAATCCATGATATTCCCCTCACACACATACACACACACACACACACACACAAAAAAAAACCTAATAAAATGCACAGGAACACTGCAACAGCTGTCAGAAAAGGTAGGGTCAACACCCCAACATATTCTTGCAGAAAAATACTTTCTAAGTAAGACATCTAAATCTCAAGAACTCAGTTGTGGGATGATTTCAAATTGAAAAGCTTCCCAATACAAAGGAACCAATAAAGTAAATGAAGAGAGATCCTATAAAATGATAGAAATATTTGCCAGCTATTTTTCTAACAGAAGATTAATAGCAAAATTACAAAAGCAACTCAATAAAGCTTTACACTAAAAAATAATAACCTAATAAATAAATGGACAAATGAATTAAACTGACATATATATAAAGTAAAATGCAGGAAAAATCCAGATTTATCAGCAGAAACTCAAATATTCAAGAAAGCATTGAATAATGTACTTACATCCAGAAAGAAAACAAACAATAACCTAGACTACTATATTTAAAAGAACTATCTCTCAAAATATAAGGAGAAATAAAGGCCCTACAAGATGAATATAAACTAAAGAAGTTTGTGGCCCAAGGACCAGCATTGTGAAATATACTTAGAGTAACTCTACACAGAGTAAAAGAAGATAATATTTAAGCAAGAGAGTTTGGGAAAGAACAAATCACATTAGAAAAATAAGCAAATAAGAATTAGTAATGACTCAGTCATTTGCTATAAAAGAAAAGGACAGTAATTAATACATATCTCTCTATGATACCACTGAATGTTCATGAAGTTATTTTAAAATTAATCTGTGCAGAAAGGAATATTGGGTTAAAATCAAGACCTTATTCTATATTGTGTCCACAAAACTCAATTCAGAGGCAAAAGTACTCACAATGAAAGAATGGAACATAATAATCCATGTAAATATAATCAGAGAACAAGCAGAAAGAGCCACACTAATATCAGGCAAAAGAGATAGCAAGTCACAATTGACACACATCACTAAAAAATGTTTAAGGAAACAATACAACAAGAAGTTATAATCATGGTAAATACCCTTCAGAGGTTATGGTATCCAATTTCATTTAAAAATTACTAAAAATAAAGGTACTGATAAACATCAATACTTTCATTTTGGTGGATTTCTACACACCAACCTAATTATTAGAAGGTCATCAGGATATAATATCAACCCAAACCCATCAGAAGAAAATCTCATTACAGATAAATTGGTCTTAATAGACACCTACATATTATTTTATATGAGTGAATAAAATAATCAGTTGTAAAAGATACTTAGAGTAACCCCACAGAGAAAAAGGAAGATAATATATAAGTAAGAGTGTTTGGAAAAGAACAAATCACATTAGAAAAAAAAATTTTTCCCAGTGTAATTTTTTTCAGCAGTTCATCAAAGTGTTTCCAAAATTTATCATGTATTAAGGCACAATACATAATACAAGTCATATCAATTATAGAAAATGAACAATATTATATTGCCTTTTTACAGATTATATAAGAATGAAATTTGAAATCAATAAAATGATAATGTACAAAAATTCAACAAATTCATGAAAAATGAACAATATTCTTTTAAATAATAAATGGGAATTGAAAACATTAAGGTGAATCTTAAAATATATATAGAATCAAGTGAAGATGGAAACACAGTATACCATGGTCTCTGGGATGCAACAAAAATAGTGATAAGAGGGATGTTTTTACCTGAGTGCCTGCATTTCAAAAGATAGGCCTCAACTTAACAACCTAATGATTTGTTTCAAGTTCTTAGAAAAACAAGAACAAACCAATACTCAAAATATTAGAAAGGAAAGAAATAATAAAACATAGAGCTGAAACTTGTGAAATAGAAGGTAAAAGATGAATAAAAATATCAGTGAAATGAACGTTTATTTTTTTGAACTATGAAACATATTTATAAAGCACAGACCAGGACAAACAAATCAAAAGAAAGAGAAGACCCTAATTAATAAAACTAAGGGTGAAAATGAGAATATTACAGGAGATACAACTGAAACATAGAAGACATTTTGAAAAGTTATATTCAAATAAATTAGAAACTCATAATCAGACGAATTGATAGATGCTTAAAACCTACAAAAATCGAAACGAGATAGAAAATCTAAACAAATAAATGACACTGAAGCAATGAAAAAAATTCTCCAGCAAAGGAGAAACCAGATCCTGATGGATTCCCATCTGAATTTAATGGGATCTTTAAAGGAATCACATCATGATATTGAATCTCCATGACACATTATAATTTAAAACTTCAGTATAAAATAGCAAGGATAAAATTTTTAAATCTTCAAAAGAAAAACAGTATGTCATTTTTAGAGGTTATATAATGTGAATCATTGCTGGTTTCTTGGCTCAGAGCCGAAATTCAGGATGGCATGGAGTAATATACCAATGATACCAAGTTCTGAAAGGTAATAATTGCTAATAAGATTTTTTTATCCAACAAAGCTATCCTTTAGATTTGAAGGTGAATTATAAACTTTCCATGATGAGAGGCAAAATTAAATCCTGACTACCAAACTAGCACTACAAAAAACACATTTTTTTCCAGGGGACATATAAACTAAATATCAAATTTATCAAATGAATGAATCTTGCTAGAAGAATAGCTCAGTAAAGAAAAGCAAAGCCTTCATAAAACATTGTAAATAATTTAAAATGACAAGAAATAATCAACTCTCCATGATAACACTGAATATAAATGTTTCCAACTCTACAAATAAAAGACATAGATTTGCAGATTAGATTACAAAACAGGACCTAGCCATATGTTGTTTATAAAAGACTCACCTTAAAGGCAAAGACATTCACAGGCAGAAAGTGAAAGCATAGACAATGATATACTTTCCAAATCAAAACTGAAAATAAGTATGAGTAACTGTTCTCATATCTGAAAAAGAATAAATCAAACCAAAATCAATCACAAGAAGCAAGAAAAGTCACTTCATATGGGTAAAGTGTTCAATCTAAAAAGAAGATTTAAAACATTTAAATGTTTAAAACAATTTTAAACATTTATGCCCCAAATATCAGTGCACCTAATTACATAAACCAACCAACCATAAACAAATAAAAAACTGTTACTAGGCATTGCAGACAGTCTACAGTACAGTAAGACAGGGTGATTTTTTTAACTATTATTTTTATACTTATATTTTTAGTTGTATTTGGACACAATATGTCTAGTTTATTTATTTATTTTTATGTGGTGCTGAGAATCAAACCCAGGGTCTCACAGGTGCCATGTGAGTGCTCTACCACTGAGCCACAATCCCAGCCCCAATTCAGGGTGATTTTAACACACCTAAATCAACAATAGGTAAGTCATGAAGACATACACTAAGTAAATACCCTTCAAAGCTAAGATAAAAATTTACCAAGTCAGGGCTTGGGTTGTAGCTCAGTGGTAGAGTGCTTGCCTAGAATGTGTGAAGTCCTGGGTTTGATCCCCAGAACCACATAAAAAAGTAAATAAAATAAAGGTACTGTGTCTATCTACAACTAAAAATATTTTTAAAATCTATCAAGTGGACCCACCAGACATGGATAAAATATTTCATCCAACAACAACTGAATTTTTTTCTCAGATGTGCATGGAACCTTCTTTAAGATAGACCATATTTTAGGACACAAAACAAGTCTAAGCAAATACCAAAATATAAAGATTATTCCTTGAAACTTATTAGATTATAATTTAACGAAATTATTAAAACAAAAGAAAAATAAACAAAATGGACATGTCAACAATAGGAGATTGAATAATACACTTAAAAATTCAGAATAGGTCACTGAACAAATCATAAGAGAAAACAAAAAAAATTATAAAAAAATGAGAACAGAGATACAGCTATCGAAATCTATTGGCTGATACAAAGGTACATTTTAAGATGAAAGTTTATAGCATTGCATGCCTACTTAAATATATAAAAGCATAAAAATCCTAAATAAAGTATTTAATATTAATCCTAAGGCTATAGGAAAGCTATAATGAATTATAAAAATAAAGATGAGAAATAATAAATATTAGTCAAAATTAATGAAAAAGACAATATAAAATCACAAAGGGTCAATGCAACAAATAATTGGTTCTCTGAAGATATAAAGATAGAGGCATTCTTAGCCAAACTAGCCAAAAAGAGAGAAAAGCCAACAAACAAAATTAAAGATGAAAAAGGAGATAATATCACAGTAATTTTGAAATGAAGAGGATTGTTAGGAACTACACTCCAATAAACTGAAAAATCTAGAAGATATAACCAAATTTCTAGACACATACAACCTACCCAAATTGAACCAAGTGGATAATGAAAACATTAACAGACTATTATCCAACATTAAGATTGAAGCAGTAAAAAAAAAAAAAAAATCTACCCCAAAGGTGCTGGGGTTACAATTCAGTGGTAGAGTGCTTGCCTAGCAAGTGTGAGGCACTGGGTTTGATTCTCAGCACCACATTAAAATAAATAAATAAAAATAAAGGCTTTTCCACAACATATACATAATCCACCCCCTAAAAGAAAAGCCTGGGACCAGAAGAAACCTCAGCTGTGTTCTATAAGAACTTTAAAAATGAATTATTGTCACAATTATTGTCCTCAAATTATTCCATGAAGTAGAAAGGATGGGGCAGTCCCAATTTATTTTTCTATGAAGACAGTACATCCTGGTACCAAAAACCACATAAAGACACATTAATGAAAGAAAACTACAGACCAATATTTCTCATAAACATAGACAAAAAATACCTTAACAAAATACATTAGCAATCAGCATTAAAACACACTAAGATCATTCACTATGTCCAAGTTTGCTTAATTGCAGGAAAACAAGAATGGTTCAATGTATATAAATCAATGAGATTAATTTATCACATAAAGAGAATCAAGGACAAGAATCATGTGAGATCATCTTCCCAGACACAGAAAAGGCTTTTAACAAATTTCTGTAAACATTTATGATAAAAATCTGGGAGAGACTAGGGATAGATGAATCATATCTTAATATCAGAAAGATTACACCTCACAAATCCAAATACAAAATAATACTGAATTGAGAAAACCTTAAAGAATTTTCTCTAAAATCAGGAATAAGGAAACAATGTCGACTGTCAAATACCCGTATTCAGTATATTTCTCTAAATTATAGCCAGAGTGATTAGGCAAGAGAAGGAAACTGATTGGGTAAATATAGGAAAAGAAAAGGTCAAATTATCTGTGTTTGCTGATGACATGATTCTACAATTAGAAGACAGAAATTACACTGCCAAAGATTTCTACAGCAAGTGAATAAGTTAAGCAAAGTAGCAGGATACAATATCAACATACAAAAATTAATAGTGGTCCTATACTTGAATAATGAATGTGCTGAGAAAAAAAATAAAAAAAAAAATTCAAAATAGCCTGAAAAAAAAAAAAAAAAAAAAAAAACACTTTGGAGTAAATATCATGGAGGATGTGAAATGAACCAATTCTAAAATGAAATTATAGACCACTGATAAATTAAATTGAAGAAGACCTCAGAAGTTGAAAAACCATACCATGCTCTTGAATAGGCAAAATATTTCAATAATGGCTATATTACCAAAAGTGATGTACAGATTCAAAATACCAATGACATTCTTCACAGAACTAGGAAAAAACAATCCTAATCAAAATAATAATGTGCAATAAGAGTTATGCAGTGGTGTCAACATAGCTGATCTCAAATTATACTACAAAGATATAGTTAAAAACCAGCATGATACTGGCATAAAGATAAACATGAAGACCAATTGAATAATACAGAGGAAGAAAAATCCACATAGATACAATTATCTAATCCTCAACAAATGGACCAAAAATTGGAAAATCTAACATACTTTTAAACAAATTGTGTTTACAAAATTGAATTGTCATAAGTAGAAAAATGAAACTAGATACCTATTTCATACCTTGCATAAAAATCAACACAAAGTGCAAAGGACCTAAGAATTATACCAGAAACAGTGCAACTGCAAAACAATTTAGATTCAACAGACCAACATATTGGTAGAGGCAATGACTTCCTTAATAAGACTCCAAAAAGCTTAATAATCAAAATCAAGAATCAATAAGTGCGTGGTTTCAACTTTAAGAAAATTTTCTGCACAATAAAGGAAACTATAAAGTTTATGAAGAAAGAGGCTGCAGAATGGGAAAAAAAAATGTTAGCTACTCTTGAGACAGGAGACTCATAACAAAAGTATACATAGAACTCAAAAATATAACACCAAAAATAAAATCCAAATAACCCAATCAATAAATAAATGAATGAACTCAACTGACATTATCTCAAAAGGAGAAAGGCAAATGACCAATACATACATGAAAAAAAATGTTTATCATCATTAGTGATCAGGGAAATGTGATTCAAACTATACCGAGGTTCCATCTCACTCCTCTTAGAATGCCAAATTTAAAAATATGGTAATAATAAATTTTTACAAGTATGCAAGGAAAAGGGAACACTGATAAAATGTTAGTGGGAGTACAAATTTTATAACCGTTTTGGAAAGCAGTATGGAGATTTCTCAAAAGCCTAAGAAAGAACCCACCATTTGACCCAGCCATCGCACACCATTTAGTTGTTTATCCAAAACAACTAAAATCAGAATACTATACAGATACAAAAATAGTAACACTTTTAATAAAACAATTCACAAAAGTGAAGTTATTGGAACCAGGCTAGGTGTCCCTTAATAGATCAGTGGTTAAAGAATATATGATATCAATACAAAGAGGAGTTTTATTCAGCCATTAAGAAGTAAAAATAGAGAATTTGCTGGTAAATGGATGGAACTAGAGAAACTCATGTTGAATGACATAAATCAGGTGCCAAAAGTCAATGGTTGAATTTTTTCTCTAATATATTTAAAAAGAATAAACAAAAAATAATAAAAATCCATTCATTCACTCTACAACTTTTAATTGTAGAATTTAGTCCATTTAAATTCAGGGTAATTATAGATTAGGACTTAATTCTATTTATGCACATTTTACTTACTTATATATTATTTGTTTCTTTATATGTTTTGTGGATCATATGTTCCTTTTTGGCTCTCCAGTTTTGTTACTTTGTATTTTCATGGCTTTCTATGTGATTTGACTTGGATAATTTCTTATCTTTTCTTTATATATTATTTATTATCAGGTTTTGTTATGTGGATACACTCAGGAAGCTTACATATACTGTCTTTAGGCATATAATACAATGTGACACACTTAAGTAGAGTTAAATAACATTTCTAATACCATGCTTAACTTTCATTATTTTCTGATGAAATACTTGAAATTTATTGTCATAATAATTTAGAAATATAGAAAATATTGCTCTCTAGAAATACACTATTATGAAATAGATCTCAAAATTCATTCCTTTTTCCATCTAAAATTATGTTCCCTTTGATAAAACATTGAGATTTCATCTATCTCTAAACCTTGACCTCTGAAAATCTTCAATTTACTTACATGTTCCAAATCACTAGATTCCCCATATAAATATTGTCATGTTTGTTCTTCTATGTCTATTGTATTTTTCTTAGTGTAATTACCATTAGTATTATATATATATATATACTAGAAAATGTCAATTTATTTATATATTTAATGCTGAATAACACGTTTATTATCATATACATATCCTCTTTATTCATATATTTTATTAAAATCAAAGGGGAAATACATACAACAATCTTTATAGTGAAGAGAGGCTATTTTAAATTGACAGCAAGTAAATTTTTATCATGCACAATAACTCTACATATTTTTTTCTCCTACTTCTCCCTTATTTTACATTTTTATGTCACACGTTGTGTATTTTACATATTTTTATACTATTTAGCACTTTAAATACATTTTAGAAGTAGCTTTTTGATAGTTTGCCTTTTACTATATATACTAGTTGTTCTTTTTACATATATATGATATTAAGGTGTATTTTGACATACATATCTGGAGTATAACTTATTATAATAAGGATTTTATTCTTTTGGTTGTAAATGATGTGGAGTTTCACTGGTTGTGTATTCACATATGAACATAGGACAATTTTGTCCAATTCATTTTACTGTCTTTCCTATTCCCATCCACTCTGTCTTCCCATCATTTCCCTAGTTTGATTTCATAGCTTTGCTATTGAGAATTGAGCAGCTATAAACATGAATGTGCCTGGGCACAGTATTAGGCTAATTTTACGTTATGTGGGTATATTCCAAAGGAATGGGATAACTGGGTCAAATGGTGGTTCGATTCCAAATTTTCTGGGGAATCTCAATTCTGCTTTCTAGCGTACTTGCACCAATTTGGAGTCCTACCAGCAATGTATGAGTGAACCTTTTTCCCCACACCCTTGACAACATTTATCATTAATTGTATTCTTGATAATTCAATCATTTTGATTGAAAGGACATGGTATTTCAGTATAGTTTTAATTTGAATTTTTCCGATTGCAAGAGATGTTGAAGAGTTTCTCATAAATTTATTGATCATTTGTATTTATTCCTCTGAAAAGTGCCAGTTCAATTCCCTTGCCCCTTTATAGACTGGGTCATTTGTTTTGTTTGCGTTAGGATTTTTGAGATCTTTATAAATACTGGAGATTAATACTCTATCTGACATGCAATTGGAAAAGATTTTCTCCCATTTAGAAACTCTCTTCATGACCTTGATATTTTCCTTTGCTGTGAAAACCCTTTCTTAGTTTGATACCATCCTAATTCTTGAATCTTGATTTTACTTCTGACACATTAGGACTCTTATTAAGGAAGTCAGTTCCTAAGCTGACATGATGGAGATTTGAGCCTATATTTGCTTCTATTCTAGTAGGAAAAGTACTCACGTCTAATGCCTAGGTTCTTGATCTACATTTAGTGGAGTTTTGCGCAGGGTGAGAGATACAGGTTAAATTTCATTCTACTACATAGGGATTTTTCATTTTTCCCAGCACCTTTTGTTGAAGAGGCTATCTTTTCTCCAATGTATATTTATTGCTGATTTTCTAGTATAAGATAAATGTATATAGGTGGGTTTGTCTTTGTATCTTTCCTTCTATTCCATTGGTTATCATTTCTGTTTTTGTGCCAATACCATGCCATTTTTTTACTATAGCTTTGTAGTATAGTTTAAGGTCTGGTATTGTGATGTCTCCAGCTTCATATTTCTTGCTAAGGATTCCTTTAGTTATTTGGGGCCTCTTATTTTTACAATTAAATTTTATGACTACTTTTTTGTTTCTATGATGAACACCATTGGAATTTTAATAGGCATTGCATTAAATCTGTAAAGCACTTTTGGTTGTATGGCTGTTATGACAAAATTACTTGCACTATCCAAGAACATGTTAGATAATTCCATCTTCTAAGGTCTTCTTCAATTCCTTTCTTTAGTGTTGTATAGTTTTCATTGTCGAGAGCTTTTATTTCTTTTCTTAGATTAATTTGCAAATAATTTTGAGGCTATTGTGAATAGGAGAGTTTTTGTAATTTATGTTTCAGTTGACAGCATGAAAAAAATAACACTTTCAAAAAAAAACGTAAATGGTAGAAATGAGGAGAGAGAAACAAGTATGTATTTGCATCCTTGAATCACTCAAACACAACAAGAATAATTAATACTGAAATATAGGCAACCAAACAACAATAACAAAAAGCAAAATAAAATGAAACAGCAAAAATAATTAATAAAAAACTTGGTGAAAAGATAATAAATTAAGGAATCATTCCCTTTATGATCGACAAAATAGTGAGCATATGTGTTCACTGTCTTTGCCCAGTGGAATTTCTTTTTATTTCTTCTTGGGATATGAACTAATCATGTGAGTATGGGCCATAAAATGTTGAGTTCTTCCTTTTCATTGTGTTGCTCACAGAGTTGAAGATTGTGGATTAAGATTTCCCAATTTCCCTTCTTGGGACATTTTTGTGGGTTTGCAAGGCTGTGGACTGGGTGGCGAAGCCTGTAGGCTGGGGCACGTGGGCTTGGCAACAAATTGAAATGTCAAGCAAACTGGGCTGTGGCCAGAAAATGAAGCAGATGGCTGAGCCAGTCAGGGCAGTGGCCTGTTGGTAGGTTCAGCTGGCCCAGGTTGGGAGGGCCAGGAAACAAAGCAGTCTGGCTGGGCACAATTCAGGAGCCACTTTTCAAGCAGAAACTAACTTTATTTTTAGAACTCACAGGCCACACCACAGGAGCTCTTCAGGAATTCCCTCAGAACCCAACTGCCACAACCGGCTTCCCACAAGCCTCTCAACCCCCCCCCCCCCACTCCTCCTGCTCTTGAGGCCGATTGGCTGGGTCGCATGGGCGGAGCCAAAAAAGTCCCCCAATGAGCAGCTCCATGGTCTGAAAGGGCAGGGAAACAGCCCAATGAGCATCACCACAGAGGAGCCAATCAGCTGGCAGCTAGAAGTTTGCTGGGGCAGCTGTGAGCCAATCATCAGCTGGCAGCTGGAAGTTTGCTGGCATCTGGAAGTTTGCTGACAGCTGGAAGTTTGCTGGGGCCCCTTCGGCTGTGGCTGTCAACAGAGATCAGTGGAAGCTGAGTTGCAGCCATGTGGTGTAGCAGTTTGTTGGGTGGGCACAGCTGGCTATGCATGTGGGCCAGGTGGTAAAGCAGGGAACTGAGCAGGCTAGGTGGCAAAGTGGCTGGGTTCTTCACATGGACCCAGCCATAAAATGGTGGGTGAGGCAGGCTGGGCTGCAGCTGGGAGGCAAAGCAGCTCACCATCCCTTGTGGGCCTAGCTGGCCTGGGCCAGGGTGACCAGGGGTGAGCAATGGGCTCTGACGTCTGTTGGCAAAATTGTGTGCTGGGCCTTGCAGGCCTGGCTGTGAAGTGGTTGCTGAAAGACTTGGCTAAGTGACAGTGGGAAGCTTGGGGCATATTAGTTGGAGCAGTGGGCCTGGTTAGAAACTGGGGATCCATTTGCCAGCTCAAGTGGGCCCTGAAAACTCACTGGGTTCCAGACCAGTTGGTTGCCAGGACAGGCTGGCCAGGCAAGCCAAGAGTTAAGTGCCCTCACACCCACCCTCCCAACAACCCGACCCTCTAATGCTGGCTCCATCAACCCCTGCAAGTAACAGGACTCCCAGCGCTATGGAGAGCAGGGTTCTCTACAGCCTTCCCACCTGCATTCCCCCTAACCCCCACACAAAATGCCAGAAGTATCTGACTTTCCATGGGTTTTCTAGGCCCAGCCAAGTGTTTGCTAGGTTCACACAGGCCCATGTGAATCCAGCTGGGAACTCACATTCCTGGGTTTTTAGTTCTAATTGGTGCCTCTGTGTTGCAGTCTCTAAATGGCTCCTGGATCAGCTCTCCACAGGTGATTGATAAACTCAGGGCAACATTTTTATATTCTTTTAATGAGTTGAACAGTCTCTTGTTCAGCTTGAGCAGACAGCTCCTTCAGTCTCAGGGATTTTTTACTCTAGGCCTCAAGTGAGCCATTATTCCTGCTACTAGATTTCTGAACAGGTGAGTTAAGAAAAATGATGCCTCACTCTAATATGCCAGCTTGTCTCTCCTGGATTTAAAGAATTTTTAAAATTTCACTCCATATGTTTTGTACAAGAGAAACACTTCACCTTAAATTTACTTGTATACCAAAAGTGAAGATATGGCATATATATTACACTCAAACAAACCAAAAGAGGACAGAGGTAGCTATACTTGTATTAGACAAAATATATTTTATATACAAAATGTAAAGAGATGAAAAATATCATTAAATATGACAACACTGACAATTCAAGAAGATGTGGTAATTATAAATAGATTTGTACTCAATATTGCAGCACCTACATATATAAACCAGATATTTAAAAAATCTGAAGGAGCCAGGCATGGTGGTATATGTCTGTATTCCCAGTGACTCAAGAAGCTAAGACAGGAGAACCATAAGTTTGAGACTGGCTTCAACAACTGAATGAAACACTCAGCAACTTCAAAAGACACTGTCTCAAAACTTAAAAATAAGGGGCTGCGGTTGTGGCTCAGTGGTAGAGCATTTGCGTTGCATGTGTGAGGGACTGGGTTCAATCCTCAGCACCACATAAAAATAAATAAATACTTTTTTAAAATGTTCCAATAATTTAGATCAGTGTTAAACACACCTGTGTAAATATTTATGTGTTGCCAGAGATCAAACCCAGTTTGATCTCACGCATGCTTAGCAGGTGCTCTACCACTAAGCCACAACCCTTCTCCCTGTGTAAAATTTCTAATACAAAAAAAAAAAGAGAGAGAAGAAGGTAGGAATAGCTTCTCACAGTTTATGCATAATAATGATAGGGGACTTCTAATTTCTACTTTTAAACTGTGGTCATCTCATCTAGAGAGAAAATCATTAAGATATATTGAAGGTGAGTTATACTTTAGAATAAATAGACCTACCTATAGAACTAGCAGACATAGACATAGGGTCCCAATTTATAATGTGTTGTCCTCACACATTTTCAATTTCACAATGATACTAAAATCATACATGTTCAGTAGAAATAAAACTTCAAATATTAAAGTTTGATATTTTCCATAGCTGGCAATATATGATACAATGATCTTTCATGATGCTGAAGAAAAGTAGTGAGCTGCAGTTCCAAAACATATTATCTTAGGAGAATATATCAGTACTATTCAGTATAAAGTGTTCTTAACCTAAGATGGTTGGTAAGTTAGTTATGTTAAATACTATTTTTAAATTTGTGATATGGTCAAATTATGACAAGTCTCCCATGATCTATTATAATCATAAATCAAGAATATCTGAAGAGAAGATTCCAACAAAAACAGAATACACATTCTTTTCAAGTACACATAGAAAATTATCAAAATCAGAGCATGTATTAGTACACAAACAAGTATTAACCGATTTAAAAAGATGGAAATACTTTCAGCAACTTTTCTAATGACAATGATATGAAGCTAGAAAGAAAGAAAATTGATGAATATGTGGAATTTAAATAATTTTCTCCTGAATAAATACTAGGTCAAAGAAAAACTTAATGATAAAGTCTAGAAATATTTGAGACAAATAAAAACAAAACATCATATTAAATCTATGGTACGTTGTAAAGGCAGTTATAAAAAGTAAGTATGTATAAATAGACACCTATATCAAAAAAGGATAAATATCTGTAAAAATAGTATTATATTATACCTAAAGGAACTAAAATATAGCAATAAATTAAATCAAATTTTAATAGAAAAGAGGGAATACCAAAGATTAGAACATAAATAAATGAGATATAAACTAGAAAACTAATGGAATAATTAATGAAATAAGCATTGATATTTTGAGAACTTTTACAAATTGATGAAACTTTAGTTAGACTAAAGAAAAGACTAAAATAATAACATAAGTTAAAGAGATGAAGTTATATCTAACAGAAATATGTAAGATTGGGCTTGGGATGTGCCTCAGAAGTAGAGTATTTGCCTAGCATGCATGAGGCCCTGGGTTTGATTCTCAGAACCACAAAGATACATTTGAAAAATAAAAATTTAAAAAGCCTTACATATGTCATTGTCCAGGAAGAAAAAGAAGGCTTATATGAGATTTTTGTAATCATATATATATGCCAATAAATTGGACAAATTATAGAAAATGGATACATTTCTACAAACCTATTAACTACCAAGTCTAAACCATGAGAAAATTGAAAATTTGAATAGACCAATAAGGAGTAAAAAAAGGTGAAGAGGTAATTAAAATTATCCCAAAAATGAAAGCACAGGACCAAACAACATCATAGTTAAATTCCACTGAACATTTAAGAAAGAAATAATACCAACACTTCTCAAACTACTGAAAAACTTCAGAGAATGAAATATATCCAATCTCTTTTCATAAGATCAGTATCACCCTATACTAAACCCAAACAACATCACTATAATAAAAGTAAACTACTAACTGTTAACAAAGATGATAACTTCATATCACAATGATAACTACATATCATGGTAATGGAAAAGCCCTCAACAAAATATGAGCAAAATTTATTCAAAAACATATTGAGAGAACAATCTAATGAAATTTATACCTTCAATACAAGGTTTATTCATATATTCAAGTCAACACATGTTATCATATTAACAGAATGAAGTACGTAACTATATAATTATCTCAATAAATGCAGAAAAATTACAAAACTCAATAGCATTTCAGGATAAAACACTACATTTTTGAGGGAAAAGTCGGTAAGAAGAAATATACCTCAATGCAGTAAAAGCCATATATTAACAGCTCACTGCTAATATCATACTCAACTATAAAATTTTAAGTGTTTTCTTCTAAGATCATAAACAAGACTAAAGATATATATTCAGTATTTCTTTTAAATGTACTAGTGAAAATCCTAGATAGAGCAATTAGGCAAGAGAGAAAGAAAAGGCATTCAAAGAAAAGGATGAACAGAAATTGTTTGCTGATGACATCATCTTATATGTAGAAATTCATAGAATCTACCAAAAATCTATTGTAACTGTTAAAGAAATTCAGTAGCTTTAGAATAAAAAATAAACTTACAAAAATGGTGTTTTATATAATAAAAATAAACTGGAAAAGAATGAGAAATCAACTCCTTTTCAAATAGCATAAAAATACTTAAGAGTAAAATTTAACCAAGAAAGTGAAATATCTCTATATTGAAAGGTATAAAAATGTATGAAAGAGATAATAGTGTCACAGATAAATGGGATGATACCCTGTGTTCCTGAAATGGGGCCCAAATTATTCTTAAAATAGCCAATCTTGCCAAAGCAATCTATAGTTTCAATTCAAAATTTTATTTAAAAAAATACAATTAAATTCTTTAAATAAATAGGAAAAATGTTCAAAAACTCATATAGAAATACAAAAGACCCTAGATGATGAACAGTATATTGACCAAAAAAGTAGAGCTACAGGACTGGGGTTGTGGCTCAGTGGTAGAGTGCTTGTATGGCATCTGTGAGGCATTGGGTTCGATCCTTAGCACCACATGTAAATAAAGAAATAAAGTAAAATATCTATTGACGACTAAAAATATTTTAAAAAATAGAGCTAGAGGTATTTTGATCTCAGTTTCAAAATATATTAGAAAGCTCTTGGAACAAACCTGCATGGAACTGCCATAAATACAAGCATATTGAACAATGGAATGGTAAAAATTCCTGTACATCTAGAATCAAATGATTTTTGTCAAAGCTGCCAAACACACACATTGGGAAAAAGCCAATGTCTTCTTTAAACAATACTGGAAGAAAAAGATGTTAGCATTCAAATGAATGAGCAGGAGCCCTTATTTCATCTGGTATACAAGGATCAATTCAAAATATATTAAAGATTTACACACTGACCTGAAATTACAAAATTTCTAGAAGAAAACAGGATATATGCTCCATGACATTGGTTTGGGCAGACATTTATTTTATAAGATCCCAAAACCCAAGTAACAAAAATATATTAATAAAATATCAGTAAAGATGGGCTGGGGATGTGGCTCAAGTGGTAGCACACTCGCCTGGCATGCGTGTGGCCCGGGTTTGATCCTCAGCACCACATACAAACAAAGATTTTGTGTCTGCCAAAAACTAAAAAGTAAATATTAAAAAATTCTCTCTCTCTCTCTCTCTCAAAAAAAAAAAATCAGTAAAATTGCTTTCTCACAACAAAGGGAACAATTAATAGGATAAGATTAAATATTATGGATTGGTAGCAAATATTTGTAAGTTATGTATGTAATATAGGGCTGATATGCAAAATATGCAATAAATTGAAATGATTCAATTACGATTGAATAAATAACTCTATTAAAATTGGAAAACTACTTAAATAGTAATTTCTCCAAAGATAATTAAATAGCAAGTGGATTCATGACAAAGATGCTTAACATCACTAATCATCATAGAAATGAAACTTAAAACCAAACTGGATTATGGCCTCATGCATTGTATATTTAATATTATCAAAAAGATGAAAGATAACAAGGGTTGAGGATGTGGAGTAAACCACACAACACTGGTAGCATTATCATAAATTAATATAGCCATTTTGCAATACAATATGGAGGTTCCTCAAATAACTAGACTAGAATTACCTACAGGTCATATACTAAAATAATTAAGATTACTATGCTGAAAGAATCCCTGCACTACCATGTTTATAAAAATATCATCCATAATAGCCAAGATATGAAAATGACCCATGTGTCCATCAATGGATGAGTTGATTAAAATGTGGAATGTATACAAAATAGAATAACATTTAGCCTTTAAAAAACAAAAAAAAATTATTGATGACAACATTTATTAATCTAGAAAGCATTATGTTCAGAATAGTTAGACACAGATACTGATCTTACTTATATGTGGAATCTAACAAAGTAGTAGCTTTCATATAAGTAGACATCAAAATAGTAGTTATCAGAGGTAGTAGATAATGGTGGACAGGAAAATGAGGAATGCTGATAAATAGGTAAACAGCAACAGGTAAAAGGAATAACTTATTGTTTGCTATTGCACAGAAAGGTGACTATAGCTAATGATATATTACATAGTAAAATGAATGAAAGAGGTGATTTTAAATGGTCTCATCAAAATTCAGGATAAACATTTTAGATTATATATATGCTAATTAGCCTCATTCCAAAATGTGTTAAAACATCATATTTTAACCAATAATGTGTACAATTATTATTTGTTTGTGAAAATAAAATAAATTAAAAGGAAAAAAAAAACAAGAATAACAGCTGAGAATGCTACAATAGAACAGATGAATGAATAAATAAAATAAGCAAAACAACAAAATTAGAAATTCAACAAAGTAGTATAAGCAAAATATAGTTACATAGAATTTCTGGATCTACATTAAACAAGTATGATGTTATTTGAAAAGATTTTTTTTTGAAATGATTTTCAAACTACAAGCCACAAAAAGAAAATCAATATCTTTCATTGGGCCAAACTGAAAAGATTTTGTACAGTCAATGAATCCTAGAGGAAGGAGAAAATCTATGAATTAGAAGAATACACTTGTAAACCACAGTCATAACATGTAAGGCACTCAAACATTTGAATCATAAGAAAAAAATAGTCAGCTTTCTGATCATCATGTGAGCCACTTCCCTCTGCCACACACTTCTGCCATGATGTTCTGCCCAACCTTGAGCCCTGAGGAATGGAGACATTCTTCTACATACTGAGAAATCTGAAATTGTGATGTCCCCAAATAAACTTTTCCTCCTCTACAACTGCTCTGGTCAAGTGTTTCAGTCACAGCACCAAAAAAGCTGAATAAAACAGTAGATAATGCAGCAATATTTATAGGTAAAAATAATTGACTAAAACGTGAAGCCTCATCAGTGGATTAATCAATTTTATGGATTAATAATTTGAATGGACTACTGGGTGGTAACAGAAATTATGTGGGTCATGACTGGAAGAAATATGGCACTGATGTGGTGGTCTTGGACTATATCTGTCCCTGGTCCTTTCTCTGGTCCTCTATCTCTCTCTTTTTCCTGACTATCATGAGCTGAACAGTTTTCCTCTTTCATGCCCTTCTGCTATAATATTCCTGCCTTGGAGTCAGTTGACAATACACTGAGCCCCTAAAATTGTGAGCAAAGATAAATGCTTCCTTTTCTAAGTTGTTTTCATCAGTTATTTTGATTACAGTGATGAAATGTTGACCAGAATAACAGTGTGTGCACATATTGAATATAATGTGCTAACCTATTAATATGTAAAACTTTCATGTTTTTATATATCAACTAAAAATAAAATTAAAAATGGGAAAAGAATCTGAATTGACATTTTTAAAAAGTAAATATACAAATGGCCAACAGGATTATTAAAAGAGGCTCAACTTGCTGAGCATGGTGGTGCTCACCTGTAATCCCAGTGACTCAGAAGGCTGAGGCAGGATGATCTCAAGTTCGAGGTCAGCTTCAGCAATTTAGTGAAGTCCTAATAAACTTGGTGAGAACCTCTCTATAGATAGATAGATAGATAGATAGATAGATAGATAGATAGATAGATCTGGGAATGTGGCACAGTGGTTAAGAACTCCTACGTTCAATCCCTAGTACAAAAAAAAAATACTCATCTTTTATAACATTTATCACGAGGACAATGTAAATTAAAACCATAGTGAAATATGACCCTAAACCAAATAGAATGGTTACTAACAAAAAAGATAATATAACAAGGTTTGGGAAGGACATGGTTAAGTTGGAATTTTGTATACTGTTAATGGAATATAAATAAGTATAACCATTATGGAAAACAGTACAGACTTCCAAAAAAAGAAAGAAAGAAAAGATGCTTTCACACTATCTAGCAATGTCACTTTTGTAGCTATATCAAAAGGGAATAAAGTCAAAGAAGCTTTTTCATTTCTATATTAATTGCAGCACTATTTACAATAGCCAATTTATGGAATCCACATAAATGGCCAATAAACTAGTGAAATTAATTGTATAAAGAAAATTTGATGTATAACACACAAGGGAGAACTATTTAGCCTTATATAAAGAGGAGATTCTACCATTTTCCACAACGTGGATGAACCTAGAAGCATTATGTTAAGTGAAATAAGTCAGACAGAGAAAGAAAAATATGATGTGAATTCACCTTGATGTATAATTGAAAATAGACACCAGTTAACAGCAGGGAGTATAATGATAGTTGCCAGAAACTAGGGGAAGCAGTTATTGAGAGTGGGGAGTTACTGGTTAAAGGGCACAATTATTTGGTGGGGGGTACCATCTTTAAAACAAATTAAAATAAAACACACAACAAACCAAAACCTGTGGGATATATCAAAGGTGGCATTAAAAGTGAAGTTTATAGCAATGAGTTTTATCCTACATAAATAAATAGAAATATTCAAATAAGCAACCTAATGATGTTATGAACATAAAAGTAGAACAAGTCAAAACCAAAATTAGTAAAAGGAAAAAATAACAAAATCCGAACAGGAATAAATGAGTTTAAATGAAAAGTACAATGAAATAATGAAACAAGGGGCACTTTTGTGGGGGTACCAGAGATTGAACTCAGGGGCACTCGACCACTGAGGAACAAATCCAGCCCTATTTTGTATTTTATTTAGAGTCAGGGTCTCACTGAGTTGCTTAGTGCCTCACTTTTGCTGAGTCTGGCTTTGAACTCCAGGTTCACTTGTCTCAGCCTCCCAGCCACTAGGATTACAGGCATGTGCCATGTCCAAAGAGAATAGTTTAAAAAAATAAATTTAAGTTGTCAAACCATTAGCTAGAGTAACCAAAAAGAAAAAAAAAATCATAAATTAGAGAGAGAGACACAGCGGGAGGGAAGGAGAGAGAGAGAAGGAATACTACTGATACTGGAGAAATTTAAAGGATTATTAAGGATAATTTTGAAAATCTACATTTTACCAAACTGGAAATCTAGAATAAAAGGGCAAATTTCTGGGCACATATGACTTATTAAATTTGAAATATGAGGACATCCATGACCTAACAAGGATGGAATCAGTATATAAAAGGGAGATTTGTATGCATAGGTTATTATCATTTTATGTATAATAGTAAAGAATCTAGAATCAATGTATATGCCCATCAACAGATGAATGAGGAAACAATGTTTTATATATATATATATATATATATATATATATATATATTTATATACACACACACACACACACACAGATTGACTTACTATCCAGCAATAATGAGTGAAATTATGCTATTTGCCGGAAGATACATGAGGGACCTGAAGGACAATTTTTAAGTGAAATAAGTCAGACACATAAATACAAGTATCACATATTCTTTCTCATATATGGAAACAACAACAAAAAGACAATGTTAAATTAGAAAATCATTTACTAGGGATTGGGAAACATGTTTAGGGAAGAGTGTAATAAAAATGTGGATAGACATCATCAATGCATGTCAATGTATATGCAGAAATATTGAATTCTATTAATTTGCACAATTAAAATATGTTAATATTTAGAAATAAACATATTTGCAAGTACTTCAGAAAATTGCACATAATTAGATACACATTTTGGTTTATATTCTGTAAACATGTACTTAAATATTTTAAAACTCATACTGAACATAACCAATATAAAACAATAAATATGTAAAATCTAGCTTGAATTGTTAGCAACTTAACTTCAATATCATATAAAAGATATGAACCAAATATAGTTCTACCCCTCTTTAAAATATTTTTAATTACAAATTCCAACCCAGTACTTTTTTGCCCAATAATATAGATTTATAATTATTCTGAAGGAATTTGTCTTTTAAATCATGTAGGATATACTATACAAATCATAATTAAATAGCAAGAACTTTTATATATTCTCATGTATTTATCATATCAGAGATTCTATTTCTTCATAATCTTTTGGCTACTGTACAAAGTTTTTTGTTTGTTTGTTTGTTTCATTTTGATCCAGTGAACTGCATTTAGATTTATTGTAGAACAGAGCTAGTGGTAATAAACTCTTTTGTATTTTGTCTATCTTAAGTAATCTTAATTTCTCCCTTAGTATTAACAATAGATTATTTTCCCTGACATAAAATTCTTTGTTGCCCTCCTTTTTTCATCACTTTAAATAGGCCATCACTCTGCATTCTGGTCTCCCTGGTTTCTAATAGGAAATCCGTGGTACATCTTACTAATCATGCCTTGTATAGGATGAGTTACTTCTGATTTGAAGCTGTCCAAAATTTTCTTTTGATTTTCAGTGATTTGTGTATAATGTGTTACATTGTGCTACTCTAACATTAGTCTCCCAAAGAACTAAAGACCAGGTAGATAGAAACTTCTCACTTAAAAAGTCAAACTTTTTTCAGTCTGCCACTTATTCAAATTTTATTTACCTTCAAAAATATGTTTAACTGTCACAACTGATATATATACAAATTTTTGTTAGGTATCCAGCAGCAGAGAATATAACAATGGACAAGAAGTTTCTGCATAACTAATTGAAATGTATAGAAGGATGGTACTCTCTGGGTACTCACTAACAGTGTATAAACGTTCCTTTTTACCCTCATACTCTCCAGCACTATTATTCTTGATTTTTCACAATAATCATGCTAAGTGGTATGAAATAGTACCCTAAAATTAGAATGGGTTCGCTCATTAGACACACAAGTGTGGATTATATTTCTGTGATTTATTAAGACTTGTGGCTTAAAGTTTATTTTCTATTTTAAGTCTCATCTAATCCTTCATCTGGAAAGTAAGGATGATGTTAATGCTCCCTTCACTGAAGTGTTTTAAGTAATAAAGAAAATAATGTAAACCATAATCAATTACTCAACAAATATAGCTATAGTAACAAATAAGTACAATAAAAATAGTATAAAAGTGAGGTGAGGAAAATATTGCAGTGGGAGCTTGACAGGGAGTTCCATTTGATCACTTCACAACACAAAGGGAGGGAGGGTAGGAAAAGGAAAACCGATAGGTGGGTGACAAAATAAATGCTATAAGACTCAATATTACAAAGTCTGAGCATGAAAAAACTTGAAGCTAAAGTACAAGTATAGAAAATAAGCCCAGGGTTCTCTAACCCCAAACCTGATCCAGGGTGTGGGGGGGGAACGAGCAAAAAAGTCTCTCTCAGGCTCACCCATTTGAAACCATTTGTAAAGGCAGACAAAACTCAAAGTGTGACAGGAACAGCAGGGTATTTACAACAGAACAAATAGTTTAAAACCAATATACTTTATTCAGGGAAAAGCAACCTGAATCAGTGGACTGTCTGAAAAATAAATAACTCTCTCAAAAAAATATGTCAAAATAAAAGTGAACTGAGGGACCTCAGTCATCTTGTAGAGCACTCAGCCAACTAGTTATCCCTTAAATCAACATGCCATTTTCCTATGCCCAGATAGCTGCAAATTAAACCAGAGGGAAGTCCCATGCAGTGGTATTTCTTAAGAATCTGGCCAGAAAGAACTTTGAAATGGACCACTAATACCTGAAAATCAATCACTCAAATACCAAACCCTCATCATGAATAACAGGAGTGTTGTGGTGCAGACATATGACAGGTAATGTCAGGTAATGTACCTAACTTGCCAGTCTGCTCAGTCTCTGCAACCAAGGCAAAGAAGGAAAGGTCTGCACAGGATTTACTCCACTAATAGGCAGCTTAGGCTCTGAACAAAGGAAAGCAGATCCAAGAGGACTGCACCAGCCCCAACTACTGACATTCGGGGGAGTTATGGTGGGACACCAAGGGATTGTCCCTGGGATCATGGGGAGGCCATACAAGAGAGAAACTGCCTAAACCTCCAGTGACATAAACAACCAATTTCCAGATAATGATAGCTTCAGACAGAAGGCCACTAAGATGGGTTTGAGGAATACCCCTAGGAAACATAAAAGGAAAACACCTGCAGTGATAGCCAGAGGGAGATAAGTTAAGGCAGAGAATAACTAAAGTCAATGAAATAGGAAGTGGCTGCTCCTATCATGACGAGTAATCAAAACTGGCAACTGAAAGAACATTGTTTCTATGCTGATTGGATACTGCATGAGACATAGTCAACATAGAAATTCAACACCCTTCATTCACAACCTGGGACAGTGAGAACTAGATCCCAGGTGAACCACATGAATTCCTTCAATATAGTACACCAGAGAGAAGTATTGGCCAGGGAAATACTTCCTCACCAAAGAGCTATCAAGGAAAAACCACAACCAAAGTATCTGTGCTTGTATAAAGCCACCAGGATCTTCAATAACAAGAAAGGATCTTGTAGAGTTGAACAGGTATATGGGAACCAAGAACAATCACATAAACAATGAAAGGCTTTGTTCTGAAATCCTCCACACAGTTGAAAGGGCCAAACCAACACTGTACCCTCCACACAGTCATCTGAGTCCCCTGAGCTAACAAACCAAAAGGCATTGGTGGGAGGTTCAAAGAAACTAAGGAATTGTCTCCTATGCTCCTGCAACTCTTGAGAGATCTACAGCCACAGAATGAAGGACATTTGTTAAATGTCCAAACCCTAATGAAATCTAAACAATTCAACAAGAATGTTCTTCATCTGGAAATGTTTTACTATAAAGAAGTATAATGGGAGATTTGTTCATATAAATAATTCTTGAACTTGAATGATAAATATTACCCCAACAACCAACATTGCACCTTCAACCCATTTAAATGTATTTCATCTAGTGGCTTAAACATTAATTGGAATCAATCTTCCTATCTTTGTTTTCTTACATCTAGTTTATTTTTGCTCATTTTACCACTATTCAACTCCTTGCATTATCCACTACTATCACTAATACTGGCCCTTAATCTATTTCTCCTTTCTACCTTGGTATGAATTATTCTTTTGTATCTTTTCTTTTATCTTCTTTTCTTTCTTATCTCCTTTTCCCTCTCTTTTTTGCCCAATCTTTCTTCCTTCTCATGTAAGTCCTTATTTAAGGTTATAGTAATTTTACTATGTGATAACTAATTTTTGACCTATTCCAGAACTTTATTACAAGTTTATGAGTCTGTTAAAAGAATGAAGTGACCTGTTTTGTTGTCTACTAATTAGCCTTGCCCTGAAGTCCACTTTGACTGACAAGAAAATGAACACCCCTGCTTGTTTATACCATATGAATGGTATTTTTTCTCATTATTTCACCTTTAGTCTGTGGATATTTTCTGCCTGTAAGGAGAGTCTTTTTCAGACAGCATATTTTTAGTTTATGTATTTTAATGCCATCTGCCTTCACATGTATTTTGATTGAAAAAATTGGACCATTTACATTCAATGTTATTATTGAGGTGATCATTATTTCCTGACATTTTGGTTTATTTCAAATGTTTAAATAGGATTTGATAACTTGAAGAACTCAAATTTTCTGCTTATTACATGATCCTATATTTAGAAGATCCAAAGATCTCTACCAGAGAACTCCTACAACTCATAAATAAACTCAGGAACCTAGTGGTATACAAGATCAATAGTCATTAATCAAATGCATTCCTATATTCTAATGATGAATCTCTGAAAAAAGAAACTACCAAAACTATCTCATAAACAATAGCCTCAAAAAAAAACATATTTGGGCATAGATCCTACAAATGAGGTGAAAGAACTCTACAATGAAAAGTATAGAACCCTAAAATAAATGAAGATGACCTTAGAAGATTAAAAGACCTCCCATGATCTTGGATAGGCAGAATTAGTATTGTCAAAATGAATACACTACTGAAATTGGTATGCAGATTCAATGCAATCCCTATCAAAATATGTATGAAATTCTTCACAGAGCTAGAAAAAGAAGTTCTAAAAGCATTTGAGGAAAAAATAGATCCAGCATAGTCAAAGTAATCCTTAGTAGAAAAGTGAAGCAAGAGGGATCACAATTCTGGACCTGAAATTATACACAGTTATGGTAACAAGAGCAGCATAATGCTGGCAACAAATCAGGCATGAAATCCGATGAAATAGAATAGAAGAAACAGAAAAAAACACATTCATACAGTTATTACATACTTGACAAAGTTGCCAAAGATATAAGATGGTGAAACGATAGACTTTTAACAAATGGTGCTGGAAAAAATGGAAATCCATATGTAGTAGAACAAATTTTAACCCATATCTCTCACCCTGCACAAAAACCAACTCAAAGTGGCTCAAATACCTAGAAATTAGACCAGAAAACCTGCATCCAATAGTAGAAGATGTAGTTCAATCATTCCAACATGTCAGCACAGGAACTAACTTTAATAACAAGACTCCTTAAGTGCAATAAATAGAATAAAAAAGAAAAAAAAATGTGATGACATCAAATTAAAAAGCTTCTGCACAGCAAAGAAAAAAAGTGTGAAGAGAGATCTTACAGAATAAAAGAAAAACTTTGCCACCTGCTCCTCAGATAGGGAATTAATATCAAGATATACAAAGGTCTCAAAAAACTGAACACCAAAGAACAAAAATCCCAATCAACAAATGGGCCAAAGCTCTAAACAGACACTTTTCAATAGAAGAAATTCAAATGGACAACAAATAAAAGAAAATATGTTCAATATGTCTTACAATCAGGGAAATACAAATTAAAAGTACATTAAGATTTTTGTCTCACTGTAATCAGAATGACAATTATCAAGAATACAAATATTCATAAATTTTGGCAAGGAAGTTGGGAAAAAGGTACACTCATACATGTTTGTTGGGACTGCAAATTAGTGCTACCACTCTAGAAAGCAGTATGAAAATTCCTCAAAGAACTAGGAATAAGGGGCTAGGATTGTACCTCACAGGTAATATACTTGTCTATCATATGTGAGGCACTGAGATCAATCCTCAGCACTGCATATAAATGAATGAGTGAATTAATAAATGAATAAACGCATAAAAATAAACTATTAATGGAATCAATGTACAACCTAGATATCCAACTCCTCAGTATATATCCCAAAAATTTACCTCAATAAACCACAGTGATATAGCCACATAAATGCTTATACCAGCACAATTCGCAATAGCCAAGCCATAGGACCAACACAAGTACTGTTCAAAAGATAAATGGATAAAGAAAATGTGATATATATATACAATGGAGTATTACTCAGACATAAAGAAAAATGGCATTATATTAATTGCTGGTAAATGGATAGAAATGAAGACCATGATGCTAAGTGAAATAAATCAGTACCTAAATATCAAAGATTGAATGTATTCTCTGAAATGCAGAAAGTAATCCAAAATAAGGAGGGTAAATAAAAAATAGAAAAAAAAATACTGGAGTAGATGGAGATGATTGAGAGGATGGAGGAGGAATGGTATTAGGAAATAATATTGTAATTCTGTAATACTGGAATATTGGAATATTGGAATAACTGTGTCCTAACTTTCCTTGCTCATATATGAATACACCACAGTGGATTTCACTATCATGCATATCCATGAGACATTAATTTAAAAAGTAGATCTAAGAACTAAGTAAATAGAAAGATCTATAGAGTAGAATAAAAAGAACAGGGGGAGGGTGGAGGGGGGAGGGGAGAGAAAGTGGAAGTATTGGGGTCTAAGTTAGAACAAATTTTATTTCATGCTTTTATAATATTGTCAAATTGAAACCCAGTGTTATGTAAAACTAAAAAAAAACAATAAAATGCAAAAAAAAATTGCAAAAAGTGATTAAATGTACTACAAAGATGACAGGAAAAATCCTATGGAAGACTATTTTTTCTATAGAATATACAGATCATGAAAACCACAAAACATATTTGAAATAAAGAGAATTCAACTGTATGCTTTCCTATGTCACAGCATAAACATACTATATATACACTCACACTCACAACAGAGAAAAGTGATGTGATGATCCCCAGATATTTTAACACCTTTTTCAATTATAAGAGGAAAGAAATAGAAGTTGTCCCTACAGGCATCAGTCATTTCAGAGGTGGAGTATAACTCCTCTACTTAGCAACTCATAGACTGGTCAAAACAAAACTGTGTGAGGGATGCATTTGAGAAAGGACAACCTTGCTGAAAACCATTGGAAAAAAAATCAAATAAGACACTGATGCATGGATGAATAATCAGCTTTCATTTTCCAGTACTTTAAAATATTTAACCACCAAAAATCTCAGTAAATGAAACTCCAAACCTCCAAATGTTCTCTTTCTTCCTCTCTTGCTCTTGCTTTCTCACTCTCCCCCTCCCTACATCTCTTCCTCTCTTTGAATATTTGAGCACCCCAGTAAAACAAGTAGGAGAAAACATAGTTCTACAAATTTGTATGAAAATTCTTATGCTTTTAGATCCCATTTCCCTATATGAGTAGGAATAAGGAAGCACATAATTACCTATATGGTGCCTTATATGTTACAGAAAACAATGAAGTTCATTAATCTTTTGTGGTTTTGGTCTTTGAATACTGTGGATGATTTATTAAATTCAAGTATTTAATTCTGGGGTTGAGAACACTGATTTCTGAACTAGCTCATACTCATTCCTCCAATTTTTTAAAGTTCAATTCTAGTTCTCTGGACCTTCTCAACCTTCCACAACCTTTCTCAAGTTTCACGTGCATATACCTGATGAATCCTTATGAATTCCATCACATATTCTGTGTGACTTTTTGGATGTCACATTGTTTGCATCTGTGTTCTTGACACGTTTTCCTTAATAGATCTCATCAATTAGGACAGAACGTAGGTCTAACTCATCTTAACTAGTCCTACTCTGGTTCTAAGCCTACGTGAATAATTTGTTATAGGTTGAATCAGTGATGACAAAAGCCAGGATTAACTCATTTTAACTATCTCTAACCTCAGCATGTACTTTTTAAAAAAAATATTTTGTTTTGGTTGTAGATGGACACAATGACTTCATTTATTTAGTTAAATCGAACTCAGTGCCTCATGCATGCTACATGACATGCTATCACTGAGCCACAAACCCAGCCCCAGAATATACTTTCAATAAACCAGAATTGCCATTTCAAATTTCTTTAATAGTGTTGTGTATCAAGTGCTTTTAGCATCCAACTTTTGCTACAAAAATGCTCATTAAAACACCTTACATGATAAATGTTTAGTTTTCTTACTCACAGTTGTATGCATTGGCTATAGCAGTCCTTCTCATTACAGAAAAATCTATTTCCAGATTTTCCAGTAAAGTTCTGTTCCACATATTTCATTTTGGACTCCCATCTGAGGAAACAACGATACAAAGATCAGAGTATGTAGATTTCTTAGAAAACTTGGAAAGGAACCACTACTTGACCCATCTGTCCCACTCCTTGGTTTATAACCAAAGGACTTAAAATCAGCATCCAGCAGTGATGCAGACACATCAATGTTTATAGCAGATCAATTCACAATAGAAGAGTTTTGGAACCAACAAAGGTGTCCTTCAACAGATGAGTAGATAAAGAAAATATGGTGTACATATATACACAATGGAATATTAGCCATAAAGAAGAATGAAATTATGGCATTTACCAATAAATGAATGAAACTGGAAAATATCATGCTAAGTGAAATAAGCCAATATCAATAAAACCAAAGGCCAAAATGTTGTCTATGATATATGAATGCTGATCCACAATTGCGGGGGAGGGGGGCTAGGGAAGAATGGAGGAACTTTGGATTCGGCAGCAGAGAGGGAGGGGGTGTGGGGGAGTATGAAGGATGGTGTAATGAGATAGATATTATTACCCTAAGTACATATATGATGGCAAGAATGGTGTGACTCTGTATCGTGTACAGCCAGAGAAATGAGAAATTGTGTTCCATTTGTGTACAATGAATTGAAATGCATTCTGCTGTCATGTATAACTAATGAGAAAAAATAAATTTAAAAAGAATAGTTATATGCTCTAGGATAATGCACTATTTCTTAACATTATGACTAGAAACTAGGGTTGTTACTTCCATCCACATTTCATTGAACAACAAGAAATCATAAAACCAAGCCCAACTATATGCAAGGCACTGAACTTAATTTAAAAAATTCTTCAGCCCCTCCTAGAATGAATATTATTTTGCCTATTTTACAGGTAAAGAAACATAAAATAACAGAAAAAATAATTTTATCTAAGCTTATACCACATGATGGTTTAAATGTATCCCCCATATTTTATGTATTAGAAACTTTGTCTCCAATACAGCAGAATTCAGAATTTGGATTGTTGAATAAAGTCATAAGGGTTTTGCCCCCATGAATGTATTATTACATTGATGGAATAACAGACTCATGAGTTATCATGAGAGTGGCCTTGTTATAAAAGGGATCTCTCTGTGGCACTCATGTTCTTTCTTTTCTTCTGATATCCTCTGCCTTGTTACACTTTAGGGAGCAGGACCTCATAAGATTCCAAGCAGATACCTGTGCCTTACTTTTGGATGCCAGCCTCCATAACCATGAGCCAAATAAACATCTATGCTTTCTATGATGCCTGGTCCTGGGTATTTGGTTGTAGCAACAGAAAACAGGATAAGAGAGAGTTAATAATTAAGGAAGCTCGGACTCCAACTCAGGAAGTAAAATTTTAAACTTTATCCATTACTGTCATTTACTATCTCTCAGTTTTTCACTGAAAAGCAAGCCTAAGTAGAAACTACTTATTCTAATCACTACTATTTCTCATGATTTTAAAACACACATACACATACTTATTTAATCATGTATTCAGTAAGTACTTATTAAAGCCCAACACTATGCCAGGCATCATCTTAGGCCTTGAGGATAGTGGAATGAATATAAATATGTGTGTGTATATATATATATATATATATATATATATATATATATATATATATATAAAGCAATCAGGAAACTCACATTTTTGTAGTGGAAGGCAGGAATATGACTAAAAGGAAATAACTAGATAGAAATATAAAGTCACATGAAGACAAAAAACATAGTTATGAGGATAGAGCATAACAAGGTATATGGCAAATACTGGTATTTTCTTAAGGATTGCTAGATGAGGCATTCTAATTTTGAGGATAGATTTTAATGAAGTGAGGTTTGTAGACATCGTGGGAGGAATTTACAAGAAAAAATAATTTTTGAACTTAATACCCAGTGACTCAGTGAACTTTCTTAAACCCAACTATAAATTTCAGCTCTAAACATTGGTATAACTGAAAACTTGGGATTCAAGATAAATATATTTGTTTGACTACAAATGGCCTAAAGCTTGATTCCAGAATATACCATGGAGATACAAGGATTTTCCGAATAACTGAGCTATACTGCATATTCCTGAAAAACTATCCTCTATGAAATAATCACTTTGCCTGCATTTTCTATTTTCTTTATTGCTGCTCTGTAACTTGATTAATTCCAAATAGTTTCTAGACTACAATATAGTGCTCATCATTCTATTTTAGAAATATTTTATTTATAGATGGACAAAATAACTTTATTTTATTTATTTATTTTTATATGGTGCTGAGGATTCAACCCCGTGCTTCACATATGATAGGCAAGCACTCTACCATTGAGTTGCCACCCCAGACCTGTGTAACCGTTATTTGTTGTTTTTTTTTTTTATTTTTTAGCTGTCAATATACCTTTATTTTATTTACTTATATATGCTGCTGATAATAGATCCCAGGGCCTCACACGTGCTAGGCAAGCACTTTACCACTGAGCCACAACCCCAACACTGTCTAACCATTCTTATCATTTCTAATTTCTTATACAATGTCTTTAACACTTATATCAGAGTTACATTCCCAAAATATATTTTAAACTATGACATCACTTCTAAAACCTGTAATGATTCTCTATTGACTAAAGAATACATTTGTAATTCTCAAGCAATAATCTAAGGTTTTCAAAGATGTGGTCTCAAACTACTTGCCCAAATTTATCTTCTAGTAAATCCCTTATCTTCTATATTGGACTCATTTGCCACTTTATGGGTATATTCCCTGAGGGCAGGAATTGTATCATAGATACTATTTTATCCATCCATTCCTCCAAGGGCCTTGCATGTAGTGAGCTTTCAATTATTCATTAAATTAAATTTAGACCAATTTAACATTAAAAAACAACAAACACCATGGATCACTAAATAAATAGAAAAAATGAATTAAATTTAGAAAAAAAAAAAACACCTTTCTCTTCTGCCAGGCCTGTAATACCAGCAATTTGACAGGTTGAGACAGGAGGATCATGAATTTGAAGCCAGTCTCAGCAACTTAGTGAGGCCTTTAGCAACTCAGGAAGACCCTGTATCTAAATAAAATATTAAAAAGGGCTGGGGATGTGGCTCAGTGGTTAAGTGCCCTTGGGTTCCATTCCTGGTATACACACACACACACACACACACACACACACACACACACACACACACAAGTTTCTTCTTATTGCAAATACAAGTGGCCTATTTTTGATCATTAAAAGAAAAGGAAAAAAAAACCCAAAATTTAAATTTTCACCTTATCAATATAATTATCAACACATTTTGATAAAGATTTAATAAATAATTGCCAGGTATAATGGCACACATGTCATACCAGCTACTTAGGAGGCTGAGGCAGGAGGATTGCTAATTTGAGGCCAGCCTCAGCAACTTTGTGAGGGCATAAACATCTTAGTGAGACCTTATCTCAAATTTTAAACACATGTTAAAAGAATAAAAAAGAGCTAGGAATGTTATTCCATGGTTAAGCATCCCCTCAGTCATATATATATATATATATATATATATATATATATATATATATATATATATAAAATGTATATATTTCATATATATATATATATTAAATGTATATATTTCATATATATATATATATATATATATATATATATATATATAAAATGTATATATTTCATATATATATATATATTAAATGTATATATTTCATATATATATATATATATATATATATATATATATATATATATATAATGGAGACTTTATTGGGACACATCTAAGAAAAGCAGGATGAAAATTAAATAATCCCCAAGAGGTGTTTCTTTGTCTTATAGTAAATCAGGGATTTAAAAGTCTTCCAGTCTTTTAGTTTCTGTCATATCTCCAATTTAATATTTTCCTTCAGACCTCCACATCCAAATGCAAAAACAATATTAACCAAATAGGTGGATAAATTTACATAAAATGGAGTGTACATTTCATTGACATGCTCTTCAAAATATATTGTGTTACTAAATATAATTTTCCCCAAATGCAAAGATATTTTTAAAAATTTAAACTGAAGCAATAATAAACTGTAGGTCATTATACTACAATTTTATATACAAAAGGAAAAGGATGAGGCCAAATAATTTTCATTTGTGCTATTCACTGTAATAATGAACTTTTTAAAATAATAAGATTTATTTTTATATCCTGACAATTGATTCAGAAATCTCAGGATTGTTTTAATTGGAGATGATTGCTTATCAAAAACTTTGCATAGTCCCCTTTCTAATTTTACTATAACTGCTGGTTTATAAAATGCAAGTTTGGGCTACTCTAGAGGTACATTCAAGGTTTGCTCCTTAAGCAACTGTATCACTCAGCAACAAAAAGTCCTGAGTGCCCACATTTATAAGTAATTCTCAGAATGTTAGCACTAAAAATTCCTTGCTTAATGCCCTCTGTACCTGGTGTAGGTAGGTAGGAAATAATTTAATTTTCACACAAAAAGTCAACTTCACAGATATATTTCTAATGTAAATAGCTGATTCTCTGTTTTTAATTACTAAATACAATTATTTTAGTTCAGGGCATCTTTCTAAGTTTCATTAACATATTTAGTCAGAAATTCACCTTGCATTTTGAATTTATATTAATGAGTGGAGTTGGGTCTATAACTTTATGAAAAATAAAAAGCTACCATATTTCAGGTATTGATAAGTGCAATAAAAATTTATATGTGATCAAAGAAAATGCATCAAAACAAAATAAGAATAGTAAAAACAGCCAAATGAAGAACTGTATTTTAATAGAAGAATTATTTTGGTCATCTCACAGCATAAAGAGGGCTCATTTATTAAAAGTCATGACCCCCAAACCAAACATATCAATTATAATATTTTATTGAAAATTATTTTATTTATAGTAAATTGACAGAACCAATTTTTATTGCATCTAAGAATCCAAAGTGTACTGAAATGTTTAAATTAAAAACTATTTAGGGCTGCAGCTGTGGCTTAGTGGCAGAGTGTTTGCCTAGCATATGTGAGTCACTGGGTTCAATCCTTAGCACCACATACAAAAAATAAGCAAATAAAATAATGACATGTTGTCAATCTACAATTACAATCAATGAGTAAATAAATAAAAACTCTTTAAAAGGAGTGAACTTTTGTTTTAAAAACAGTCCAAATATTTTGCAGCAAAATTTAATTCATATTTTTTACATTATTTTTCTACTAAAATAAATACTACTTTGTCTCATCCTTGCCGCTTTCTTTTGTAACTGGGGATTGAAGCCAGGGTTGCTTAACCATTGAGTTATATTCCCAGCCCTTTTTATAATTTGGTTTTGAGTTGGGGTCTAAGTTTCTTAGGGCCTGGCTAAGTTGCTGAAGGTGGCTTTGAATTTATGATATTTTGCCTTAGTCTCCTGAGTTGCTGGGGTTAGAGGTGTGCACCACCAAGCCTGGCTCCTTCTTTGCCATTTTTGATACTTGTTTATTCTTTGCTATACTAATCACCTCCTACTTGACACTGTCTCTACTACTTCCTTTCTCCAGTTCCCCATAGGTAAAATGTTATCAGATATACCTTCCTAATGATGAGCTCTGGTTTAGGTCTTTCCCTTACACAAAGCCTTCAGCTTTTCCATAGTAGGACTTCATCATATTTGAGGATCATTGTAAAAGTTACCCATCCTTGCTTTCCTACTTCTTTTCCTACTATCCCTTTACAATGCATATCACATCTCTAAGCACACCAGATGACCAGCTATTTCTCAAACCTGTAGCTTCTAATTTCTGTGCTGACATGAATGCCTTTCTATTTGTTTCTGATCTTAATTATCATCAAACCTCCCTATCTTTCAACAGTGAAGAAATATATCACCCTTTCTTGACTTGTCTTATCTGGTGTCAAAGTTCATCACTTCTTTAATTTCCAATTCATCTTGTGTATGTATCATTTGGGAGGTATTACTTTTAGATTTATTATAGTTTTTATATAAGTTTTATAATTCCTATGAGAATAAAACTTCCTTGAGGATAAGACTCTGTGGTATGTATATATTTGTATCCTTTACAGTTGCATATGTATAAAATTTCACTTTTTCCTTTATTGGTCAAATAAATAAATTCATGCATCTTTTTTTAATGCATGAGTTCTGAGAGGACTCACTATTTATGTTCCTTTTTAATGTCTCAAGATACTGTTTAATACCCTGAGAGTTTTTCTAAAGACATTTTTGGAGAACTGGGGCTGTGTATCACATCCTTAAGACTTCTGAAAGAAATCCAGCACTAAATTCCTGCCTTGTGATTTGTCCATACCCTTTTGCACAATGTTTACATTTCTGCGTGCACCCTTAAAATTCTGTTTCTTATGTTCTCTACTGCTCAGTCTCTATTGCTCCTGCTATGCTGACTCAGCATTTAAATATGACCTCTTCCTGAATCTACTGATTCCACTTTCCCTTCACAAGATAGCTACTGGCTTACTGGCTTTTTGCCCAGGCTCTCACAGGAAGTCACAGTCCACTTCACTGCTCCTGTATAAGCAGGAGAGTTTGCTCTTACCTTGTACTGCTGCTTGGCTCATATAAGACAATGTTGACTGTGCTTTTTGCTTTGCATCAGTGGCAGAAATGCAACCTAGTTTCTACTGAAGACTTGGTAGGTACTCAGCATTGTGCTTGACAATGTGGGGGGAAATCAAAGAAGTAACCACCCTTCAACAAAAACATAAATATAAATTTTAAGTTTTATAGTGGCAACAACTAATACAAAATATTTCTGTAAAGGCATTAGATTTTCTCTGTCCACTCACATTTAAATATTTATGATCATTCCTCTAGAGTATCATTTTAAAATATACTTTTAAATTTTGTTTTATTTTGGTACAATGCACTTAAGAACATGCTTGACCTCAAAATTCAGAAAACCTTTTTATATCAAGCATGTTGCGGGAGAGTACAAAAGTCAGTTTAAAATTACAAGTTAATATTATTCAAAATTTCTTACACTTTCTTTATTGCCTCCTATTTTTTTCCTAGCTCTGCAACCAAGAATTTTGATTCTCACTTCTTGAATTATAGCTGAAAATCAAAACTAATAGAGAAGGGTATATTGGAAATTTCATCACACTTGTGTTAAAATTACATGAATTCAAACTTTTTATTCTCAATTTTATTTACTTAAAGTACTGTCAAATCATGTTTTCTATAGGTTACTCTCTGTTCTTCTATAAATTGTGTTAACATACATGTTTTACACTCCAAAATTATATCTACTTCAGTGTTTTATGAGCAATGTAATAGAATTTTCAAAGACATTTTGATTAAACATTATTTTTTTTTAATTTAGCAAATAAATTTAGAATGTAATCCAATATGTAACATATTTCTGTGAGTAACCAGGACAATATGGATTAGAAAGCAGGTTTAGGAAAGTCATGGTGCAGAAATGATAGTAAAACACACATTCATTTCATAATTTTTATGGAAAAAAATTCCATAACTTAAATGTATCCAAATATTCACAAGGGCTCCAAAGAAAAGTGAGTATAAATATAAGTAGGTTTGCAGAAATAAATCATTTGGATTTACCAGGGATTGAATGTGCTCCCACCAAAATTTAGATGTTTAAACTTAATAGCTATTTTTATGGTTTTCAGAGTTGGGAGATGGTAAAAAGACAATGAGGATACCTCCTTTGTAAATGAAATTGAAACCCTTATAAATGATGCTTCTTTCAGTGTTCAGTTAGCTTGCCTTTCTGTTTTCCACTACATGATGACATAGCATTATTTTTGTCTAAAGGACAAAACAACAAGGCATTATTTTAGAAGCAGAAAGTAGCACTAATTAGATAGCTTAAACTGCTGATGGTCTTGGACTTCCCAGCCTGTAGAAGTATGGAAATACAAATTTTTATTATTTATAAATCACCCAGTTACTGGGATTTTGTTATAGTAACAGAAGTAGTCTAGGACAGAAATTATTACCAGATAAGAGGGGAGTTGCTAAAACTAACATCTGAAAATGTGGAAGTAGTTTTGGAACTGGGTCATGGGTAGAGTCTGGAATAGTTCTAAAGTGAGTGTTAGAAAAAAATGTTACTTTGATAAGAGAATTCAGGTCAATTCTTGCAAACAACGAGAAGTAAAGAGTTGTAAGAAAATCCCCATTAGTCCTAGAAGTCGTTTAAGTGGTCATGACAGTTAATGATATTCTGATGAAGTCTCAGAAATGAGAAACAATGTTCTAGAAATGGGAAGAAAAATCATACATGTATTAAAGGGGAAAAGCTTGCTTGAATTGAATACATGGGCCAATGACTTTGTGAAAGGCATAATTCAAGGATATTTAGTAGAAGAAATCTCTAAGCAGCACAGTGTCCAGGTTGCTCCATGACTTATTTTTTTAACTTTTAATAAAGTACATGAAGAGAGAAATTATTCCAACATGTAATTTATAATTAAAAAGGAAGTGGAATGTAAAGGTTTAGAAAATTCTCAGCCATCTAAAAAATATAAATGTTTAGGAGAGAAAATCAAATGTGACACTAAGTGATCATTTGTTAAGAAGAGTAATATAGGTAGAAGGAATGTAGGTATTATTCATTAAGATAATGGAGAATGAGCCCTGAAGGCATTTCAGAGATCTTGGAGTCTTTCAAGCACATAATAGGCCAAGGGGAACCAGGGCATTGGTGGCAGAACAGTTTCAAGAGGTTATCGCCATGCACCTATTGTAACTCAAGACATACTCTGATGGGTAGCACCGAGTCTCTACTCCCTTAATTCTGGCATAGCACTCCTCAACTATCTTAGGAATGCCTTGGGGAAACCAACCTATGACTGGGTATGAAATTACAGAAAAACAAGCAGTGAGAATTGGCAGCATCCTCACAGTACTTATCTGCATGGTCACTTAGTATAAGAGCTATAGACGATTGGCTTCCACCATTTAGGATTTAAAAGGTGTCTTACAGAGCCTCAGGGCCTGGCCCAGTAAGATAATTTACACATAGATAAGACTATAGCAGACAGTGAAAATCTATAGGAAATACATTGGGCTAGGCCCATCTGGAAAACCTAGACTTATAGAGCCAATAAAAAGCATGAAATGTCAGCCTGGAAAAGCAAGAAGGAACAGATTCTAACTACTGAAAGCAGTGAATTGAACTGTACCCTCTAAATTTGGGGATAGGTGGAAGGTTTTGGAGGAATAGTCCCTATCTCAGGGAATCTGAAAGACAAGACATGGAATCAAAGATTGTTATCAAACCTTAAGATTCAGTGTAGCTAGTCCTGTTGTATTTTAATTTGTGAACTGTTCCATCTTACCTCTTAACAATTTTTCTTTTGGAATAAAAATTTTGTGAAGTGCTTGTTATTGCACTCAGGGCCTCACACAAGCTAGGCAAATCTTTACCACTGAGCAATATCCTCAAACCTGAATTTAATTTGTAGGTGAGAAATTCATACATTTTAGGGAGTCAGGGATGGAGTGATATCATTTGAATGGGTATCATCCACAAATCAGGTATCATAAATATAACAGCCAATGTGAAAGTATTAAGAAGTGGGGCCTTTAAGAGATGATGCAGACAAAATGGTTCCTCTCATATACAGAATTAAGGTCCTAGAAAATAATTTTCCTGCAGAATTCAGCTAAATTTTCTTTCCATTTTACACCCTGTGAGGAGCCAGTATTTCACCCCTCTAGAGGATATGGTAATAATGCCAACTTAGAAGAGAGCAGCCTTCATCAGACAACTATAGTTTCCAGTATCTTTTCTATATATTTTTAAAAAAATTTTCAAGATTAAATTTTACTCCTAAACTACTGTCAAATACTTAGGGTATTATTTTATTTAAAATAAACTTCACTTTGAAATATTTATTAAAAATTAACATCTTCCTTTGGTTTACACATTTCAATGATTTTAATTACAAGATCTGCTTAGAAAAAGATATTAAATCATTTATCAAAATAAGTCAAAAGTTTAAGGAAATTAAAATGGCCCAAATAAAGAGTAGTTCAGAATTTCAAAATTCACCTATGTTGAAATAGTCAGAAAACTGAAATATGTGGAATACAATTTTAAAACACTTACTAAAAATACATTTTATGTTCTATGGAAGCACATATGCATACATTACCTATATGTATATCATTAATGATTATAGACTTTCTTTTGACAAATGTGAATCCATCCATTTATATTGTGTAGCTATATACAAGTATGGATATTTCAAATAAAATATTTGTACTCCTATATAAGTATAACTTAGTCTGATATCGCTATACCGCCTGATTCACACTTCCTGCTTAGCATTGTTCTTGCTATTCTGGGTCTTTTATTTTTCCATATGAATTTCATGATTGCTTTCTCTATTTCTACAAGAAATGCTGTTGGGATTTTGATTGGCATTGCATTAAACCTATAGAAAACTTTTGGTAATATCGCCATTTTGATGATGTTAGTTCTGCCTATCCATGAACAGGGTATATTTTTCCATCTTCTAAGATCTTCTTCTATCTCTCTCTTTAGGGTTCTGTAGTTTTCATTGTATAAATCTTTCACCTCTTTTGTTAGGTTGATTCCCAAGTATTTTTTTTGAGGATACTGTGAATGGGATGTTTTTCCTCATTTCCGTTTCAGAAGTTTTGTCGCTGATATACAGAATGCCTTTGATTTATGCATGTTGATTTTATATCCTGCCACTTTGCTGAATTCATTTATTAGTTCTAGTAGTTTTTTTGTAGACCCTTTTGGGTCTTCTAGGTATAGAATCATGTTATCTGCAAATAGTGATAATTGAAGTTCTTCTTTTCCTATTTTTATGCCTTTAATTTCTTTCGTCTGTCTAATTGCTCTGGCCAGTGTTTTGAGAACTATATTGAATAGAAGTGGTGATAGAGGGCATCCCTGCCTTGTTCCAGATTTTAGAGGGAATGCCTTCAATTTTTCTCCATTCAGAATGATGCTAGCCTGAGGCTTAGCATAGATACCTTTTACAATGTTGAGTTATGCTCCTGTTATCCCTAGTTTTTCTAATGTTTTGAACATAAAGGGATGCTGTACTTTGTCGAATGCTTTTTCTGCGTCTATCGAGATGATCATATGGTTCTTATCTTTAAGTCTATTGATGTGGTGAATAACATTTATTGATTTCCGTATATTGAACCATCCTTGCATCCCAGGGATGAATCCTACTTGATCATGGTGCACAATTTTTTTGATGTGTTTTTGTATCTGATTCACCAGAATTTTATTGAGGATTTTTGCATCTAGGTTCATTAGAGATATTCGTCTGTAGTTTTCTTTCTTTGAGGTTTCTTTGTCTGGTTTCGGAATCAGGGTGATGTTGGCCTCATAGAATGAATTTGGAAGAGCTCCCTCCCTGAAATAACTTGAAAAGTATTGGTATTAATTCTTCTTTAAAGGTTTTGTAAAACTCTGCTGTATACCCATCCGGTCCTGGGCTTTTCTTGGTTGGTAGTCTTTTGATTGCTTCTTCTATTTCATCCATTGATATTAGTCTGTTCAAATTGTGTGTATCCTCCTGACTCAGTCTGGGCAAATCATATGACTTAAGAAATTTATCGATGTCTTCACTATCTTTTATTTTATTGGAATATAGGTTTTCAAAATAATTCCTAATTATCTTCTGTATTTCTGTAGTATCTGTTGTGATGTTGCCTTTTTCATCCCGTGTTTTAGTAATTTGAGTTCTCTCTCTTCTTATCTTCATTAGCATGGCTAAGGGTCTGTCGATCTTATTTATTTTTTCGAAGAACCAACTTTTAGTTTTGTCAATTTTTTCAATAGTTTCTTTTGTTTCCATTTTGTTGATTTCCGCTCTGATTTTAATTATTTCTTGCTTTCTGCTACATTTGCTGTTGTTTTGCTCTTCCTTTTCTAGGGCTTTGAGATGAAGTGTGAGCTCATTTATTTGTTGTTTTTTTTTTTTTTTCTTTTTTTGAGGAATGACCTCCAGGCGATGAATTTCCCTCTTAAAACTGCTTTCATTGTGTCCCATATATTCCGATATGTTGTGTCTGTATTTTCATTTATCTTTAAGAATTTTTTGATTTCCTCCTTTATGTCTTCTGTAACCCATTGCTCATTCAGTAACATATTGTTAATTTTCCATGTGATGTAGGATTTTTCCTTCCTTCTTTTATCATTGATTTCCAGTTTCATTCCATTATGATCAGATAAAATGCATGGTATAATCTCCACCCTTTTATATTTACTGAGGGTTGCCCTATGGCATAATATATGGTCTATTTTTGAGAAGAGTCCATGTGCTGCTGAGAAAAAGGTGGACTTGTTACTTTCTTTTTCATATTGTTTGTATGTCCACCCATCTGTTGGGTTGATTATCTCCTGTACTCTTATGCAAGAGATTATTTAGTGAGCTTCTTTCTCTTAATTATTCCAGGCTGGAGGAATATCCAAGAATCAATACTTCCACTTAACATCTATCTTCCTTTATTACTAGTATCCAACACAAGAGAGAATATTAATATATTAACAGGAATCATTTTATTAAAAATCCATGTACTAATAAACCATAGGTTGGAAGGTTCTACATAGTTCCTCTAATCCAAATATAAAGTTGTAGTGATGTGCTTAATTAGGTTGATAAATTAGTTATTAAAGATAATAAAATTACTATTACACTATACAGGGGTTCAAAAGGGGGAAAGATAAAAAACAGCAGAGAAAGAAAAAAAGGGAAAAAATTATGTATAGGAAAAATTATACAAGTAAAAAGAAGGAAAAATGTGGGAGCAATTTGAGGCAGAAGCAGACAATAAAAGGTGGAAAACTGACTAAGAGAAGGAAGTATAAAACTGCACCAGCAAAGCAAAGATGAAAACTATGATTATAGATGATTTTTAAAAACATTTGTAAAAATACAACCTATTGGGTTGATGGCTGCAATATCAAATATGGAGGAATATCTGTTGATTCAATATGAAATGTCATATCTATAAGATTAAAATTGACATTGTAGCTATGTTTTATATCCCATGTCAGGGTTATTTCTTATTGTGCCTTCCTGATTTGGATTTCACATTTTGGGGGCTTTAGAAGATGTTCACCACTCCTTACCATTACCTCTAAGCTACCCTGGTTGTGGAATAGTGATCACATCAGCTCACATTGATACATTACTAGGACACCTCCTCTAATCTTTGTTATATCCAGGTCTCTATTAGCTTTCTGGTGGATCAGAGGAGATAGTCCTCAATTGTCTCTGAGTTAACAATCAGGTTACTCACTGTTATGGGTTACAAAATTTTGTGCCCTCCTTAAGAAAAGCTCCACATATCAAGTGCTGTTAAATCTAGTGTGTCTCAGAGTGTGTGAGGTGAGGTGGTTTAAAGTAGAGGTATTACACTTTGGTTGATGTGAAACTTTGTGTTGCATGGAGGGTATAGTTCTGCTGCTCCCATGAGAATGCACAGGTTGCAGGTTGGTGAGGTTTTTTTGGGTGGGACACAGTGGATTTTGTTTGTATGATGCTCCTCAATAAGCCCATTTGGTTATGTATTAGGTAATTTGCTGGCTGCTTGAGGTTATCCTCAGAAAATGCTTTCTGTGTGTCTGTGTATCTAAATTAGAATTGAATTAACTGGCAATTCTGCAACTCACAGCTGTGATCTCTCCTAGAGGTGCTGGAGCATGAGAGCTACTTCCATGGTTGCTATGGGTATTTTTTTCCAGCTGGTGATAATCATCCCAGAGGCCCAATTCTGCATGCTTGGAGGGTGTTGCATCTGTTGCCTGTTACTATTGTGTGTGTAGGTGCAGAATGCAGGGGTCAGGGCTGTTGATGACTCCTGTGGAATGATGAGTGTCTGCCTTTCTTCACAGGGGCTTCTTTATAATGACTTAAATCTCAGAGGTTGTATGCACCTGTGTGGCCTGTGGATGCAGGCACTCTGTGGGTAGTCTGTGGAACAGGAACCTCCATGTAGACCTATGTAGATCACTGGAACACTGTTCCCTTAACTGAGGTAGAGTGTCAGTTGCACTGTCTTCACAAGAGCTCTTACAACTGGTTATTGTATATCAGAGTATCCACTCCCCTACACTGGGGTTTCTTTGTAGACATGCTATCTAAGTAGTTGATGGCTGCCTGCAACTGTGGTGCCTGATGGGTGCAGGCTCTCTGTGGATGGTCTGTGACACAGAAGCCTTCATTCTGGCTGGGGAAGCTCATATGGATTTTACTGGTAACCATGACTGGGGTATTATGTCATTTGATCCTTCTTAGCCTGAGCTTCTGGAGAGCCAGTGTGGTGTGCTGGAATTTATTTAGTACTCTCCAGGGGTGATTTGCTATCAGGTCACCTCCACCACACTCTTCTTGTCTGAGGTGAGAGGAAAGGGACATCAGTAAATTTTAGCTAGTAGCAATCCTTCTGCAAGTTCCTTCTAGACAGATTACTGACACAACTCATTTCAGTGGCATTACCTATGTTTTTCTTTCTATATGTATGTGGGAAGAAGCTATACTCATTTAATTTGTTTTAGGGAGGTTGGCTACCTGTGAATTCTACAAAGTTATTTACCTACCTGGCACAGCTTTCTTCTCATTTTGGGCCAAACTCTGTGATCTCCTTCACTGTCTTTACTGCTCCATTTTAACTTGGTCTGTTTTTCTCTCCAATTCTTATTAAGGGGAGTAAGCTTATCATCTTTGACTCTCCTTTTTTCCCTCTTTGTAACTCCAACCCCAGACCCAACCCTGTCAGGGTTTGGGGTCAAGGGATTCTTTCATACTTTTCTACTCTAGTAACCAAATTACAAATCTCTCCAATTTTCAAGTTTCATATTAATTATAGAGTATTTACTCTGTTCCCCAACTCTCTGGTCAGTTGTTCTTTTATTGCTCTAGTATTGGGATGTTGATGGTTGCTGTCTCAATCTACTCTATTATCTTTGAAGGCTCCTCAAATTTATGAAACCACCATTCTTATTTCAATTTGTGTAGATTCCAATTATGAGTGAAATCATAATGCTTGCTTTTCTATGTCTGACATATTTCACTTAAATAATGATTTCTATGTCAATCTACATTATCATAAATGAAAGGATTTCATTTTGTATTTGGTCAAACTGTGTTCAGTTGTGCAAATATACCACAATTTATTTATTCATTTATCAGTAAAAGGAAACTTAAGTTGTTCCCATATATTGGGTTTTGTGTTTATTTCTTCAGTGAAAATGACATTGCAGAAAACTTTTTGACATACTGAGCTTATTCATTTTGTCTATATTTCCAGAAGTGTGTTTACTGGAACTTTTGGTATTTCTAGATTATTTTAGGATTTACATGTTTTTCCTATTGGCTGTACCAATTTACATCCCGCAATATGAAAGGATTCCCTTTTCTTCACATAGTTTCCAACATTTATTACATTTATTTTATATAATAGTCATTCTAAGTGGGATAAAGTAAATAAATCATTGTAGTTTTGATTTTCATTTTTCTGATGATTAGTTATGTTGAACAATTTTTCATGTTAATATTTAACCTTGAGTGTATTCTTTTGATAAATGTGTATTTAGCCATATTACCTGTGGTTTTTAAAAAATGTTTTTCAGTTATAGATGGATGCAATATCTGTATTTTGTTTATTTATCTTTATGTGGTGCTGAGGATCAAACTCAGTGCCTCACATATGTGAGGCAGGTTCTCTGCCACTGAGCCACAACCCTAGCCCCTTGCCTGTGTTTTAATAAACTTATTTGTTTAGTTTCATTTTGTTTACTATTAAATTTTTGAGTTAATTATATATACTGGATATTAACCCTTGTCAAATGTCTAATTTACAAACATTTATTTCAATTTTTTGCTGTGTTATTTGAATTGTTAACCTTTGCTGTAAAGAAATCTTTAAGTTGATGTAATTCCATTTGGTCTTCTTCTTTAAAAAAATCTGTTCCTATTCCTATATCCTGAAGGATTTGACCTGTTTTCTTTCTTTCTTTTTTTAAGAGTATTATATTTTAATCTTCAAAGTAGAAGATCAAGAAAGGTGACATCCATCAGACTGCTACTTTGGGACACACATAAAGTTGGTGACAAAAGCCCAATTCTTTCTCCACTTGACAACTGCTTGATTTATTGGTATCATTTTTTTTTTTACAAATCTTTCACAGTTGAATTATAGGGGTCAAAAACTTCCTAAGGAGAATGTGGATACATGTTTTCCTTTTTTGTTCAGTGAAAACAATAACAAATTTCAGTTAAAACAATTAACTTTGCTTTTGACCTGTTTTCTTACTACATTCAACTCTTTAATTCAATTTGACTTGATTTCTTTTTACCACTAAGACATAAAAAAGTGTAGTTCCATTTCTTGCACATGGATATCCAATTGTCCTAGTACAATCTATCAGAAATACTGTCCCTTCTCCAATGTGTTTTCTTAGTACTTTTCCTGAAAATCAGTTTGATCTGGTTCGTGGGTTTTGTTACTATTTTTTTTCCATTTACTTATATGTCTCTTATGTTAATGCCATCCAATTTCAATACCATAGTCTTGGAGTACATTTTGAAAGAGACACTGTAATGTCTTCCACTCTATTCTTTTTACTCAAAATAATTATCTATTCAGGTTTTTGATAATTCATTCAAACTTTAGTGTTTTTTTTTCTGGTTCTGTGAAGAATGTCATTGGTATTTTGATTGGAATTGAATCATATCTGATCAATCATTATTTAAAAAGTTGATTGCTTTGGGTAGTATATCCATTTTAACAATATTCATCCAAGTGTTTCATATTTTTGTGTCCTTTTTAATTTCCTTTAGAAATATTTATTGTTAGTCTTCACTAATGAGATCTTTAAAGTATAAAGATACTTTAAGTAGTGTCTTTAATATAAAATCAGGCACACAAAAATTAAAAATACAATGATGTATAAATTAACTTGTTGCAAACAATAGAAAAAGGTATAGCTGTACACTTAACTATGTAAACTGGTTTATTTGAGGGAAAGTAATAAAGATAATAAGTTATTAAGGATAATATATTTCTGTATTGATTTTACAGTACATTCATAATTATGCATTTTTGTATAATTTTAAATAAACCATTTTTTCAAAAAGAGAAACATGAGAAAGTACTTCAACAATAGCCAATATTTTTTTTTATTAGCAATAGGGCTTTTCTTCTCCAATTGCTTTGACTCAAGTTACACATTTTCATCTATATTTATGCAGCTGTAAAGTGAAGAGAATTCCTTACCTTTTGCTAAAAATCAAACAAGCAAGCAAACCAAAAAGCACTATCAAGAGTTCCAGTCATTGAAAATGGGTTGTAGGGAGCCCACATATGTAGGAAGGTTATCTGAAATGACACATATGTATTTATGTGGGCAATTTTTCACAATAATTTCTTCATTGTTAAGTTTCATAGTACATCCTAAAGGACAGGAAAGTATTTCCTGTTGCATGTCTGAAAAAAACAATGTTTGTAACCAATTTTAACATTAAGTTTTATAAACTATTTTTCACAATAAGCCACTTAAACATAAAAATACTGTTGATACTTAATTAAAAAGAAAAGACATACACTGACATCAACATGCAATTATATGGCAACATTAAATTTTCCTTCCTGGGGGCTTAATCTACTATGATTTTGAATATGCAGATACATAAATGTTCTCAGAATATACAATGCCTCAATTATATTTTACACTGTTTGATGGAAGGAGAGAGTGAATAATCACCATTTGGATTAAGGATAAATTAAATTAAAATGAGAAAATGCAGTTTAGTAATTATAGAATTGACTTCACAAAAGATTAGCTTAGTTCTTGCCTCTGACATGACAAAACTGACTGAATGAGATTTTCCTCATTACTCTCAGTTCAAAAAGGGAGTAACAAGAAGGCATATAAGCAAGTATTTATTTGTTGTTCCAATCCATAAACACCTCTGATGTCTAACTATTTTAATTATATTTTGAGATATACTACTCAAATCAATAGTACAATCTGAGATTTCACCAGAACAGAAAGACACAATTACCTAAATTTATATTCTATTGTTTAATTTTTTTTCTACTTAGCTATACATGACAGCAGAATGCATTTCATTTCATTGTACACAAATAGAGCACAATTTTCATTTCTCTGGTTGTACATGATGTAGAGTCTCACCATTTGTGCAATCATACTTGAACTTAAAGTAATGATGTCCTTCTCATTCTACCATATGTTCTACCCCCATAACCCTTCCCCTCCCCTCTCCCCTTTACCCAATCCAAAGTTCCTCCATTCGTCTTATGCCCCATTCCCCCTTTATGGATCACAATCCACTTACCCCGAGAGTACATTCAGCCTTCATTTTGGGGGGTTTGGCTTACTTTACTTAGCATGATATTCTCCAATTCCATCCAATTACTTGAAAAATGTCATAATTTTATTCTCTTTCAATACTGAGTAATTCTGTTTGTGTATATGTACCATATTTTCTTTTTTTCATCTACTGAAGGGCATCTAGATAGGTTCCAGATTTCACCTTTTGCTTCATCATGATGAGAATTGTCATAAGCCAATATCATGATTATATTCCTTGTAAGAATTATTAGAAACGATCCACATATATGACACTTTTATGTTATTTGGACAACAGATATTTTGATTCTGAACACAATTCAGTAACAGTAGAATGCATTTAATTTTTTTTCTTATTTTTTAATTAAAGGGAACAGATCCTTACTGATTTTTTTAAGTGTTCCAGAACATCTCAGCCCTATTGTATGAGAACAAACCCCAAAATGCTGTGAGACCAAGGAAAGAGACAAACAGGTCCAGAACTCTGTAGTAAAATTTATTGAGAAACTTATGTAAATATGGTATTAGGTGGCAGCAAGACTGTCCAAGTAGGTCCCCATGATTTGGGTCAGAATGAGGGGAATATATATTGATCAGGACAAAAATGACTTCAAACTAGTTGGAGTGTATCTGTTTTACTTAAGATAATGTCAAATACTCGGGCACATTCCCAATACCAAAATTGCCTTGTAATGCTCCAAATACCACTCATGAATTTGTCTGTTTATAGTTTGTTGGGAAACTATACAGTTAAAACCCACCAGGGTTATTCTGAGGGCAATCATGGCTCAAGATGACTAAGGCTTAATCTGAAATCACATGGTATTTCTTACAATGTTTTGAATCTCTTGAAATTAACTCAGAAATTCCCTTTTAATACTCTTGCATTTCTAATTTTAGGGATCAATAAAAAAGCAGGGAAAAACTGTAATAAATGAAGTAATTAAATATTTTAATATGATTAGTATATTTACCTTTTTACTTTTATTAATACTTTGTATTTGCATTTTAAAATTATAAATCTCATTAAACTAGTATCAATTAAAAATGAAATCACAGTTTATATGGTTTGATTTTCTGTCAGTACTATCTGAACCATTCTTAATTTTTAACTTCAGAAAACCTTAGGAAAAAGGTTATAAATTGGGGCTGGTATTGAGGCTCAGTAGTAGAGTACTTTCCTAGCATCTATGAAGCACTGTGTTTGATTCTCAGCAACACATATAAATAAATAAAAAATAAAGATCCATTAACAACTGAAAAATATTAAAAAGAGAATAATGCAATAAATTACATTTTATGCCTTTAAAATGTTTAGCTTTAATAATACCTATTAAAACTGAATGTTTTTGACTAATTCCAATTAAATGTTATAGTACAATAATTTGAAATTTTCCATATTTTACAGAAAAAAAAATAAAAATGGACTATAACTTCCACTTTTATTTCATTTGAATAATGTTTTAGAATAACAGATTAAACTGGGTTTAGCCAAAAATGTGTAATAAGAAGCAAATATTTTGATTGATCTTTCGATTAACTAACAATGAATTCTGGCTGGTCCATTTTCCTGGCTCAAGACAATCCTTTCCCACGATTTTCTGGACAATATCACACTTAGCTATACATGACAGCAGAATGCATTAAATAGCATTAAAAGGAATAAGTTAAGCCAAATCTTGGCATTTCCCAGAAGATGGTACTTTAGGATTTGCTACTCTGAACATTTTATGAGGTTTCTGAGTTTTCTTAATCACCTACACATTGACTCTATTTCACCCCTGTATAAACCCCTTCCTAAAGACAATAGGTTACCCTTTCTACATGTGTTTTTCTTGTCTGCAAGAATTAATATTTTTTAAATCAGCGATCACAGTAAAAAGAATATTCAAAAAGAATTCTAGATGCAAATATAGATAAAGAAGTTGTTAAGGAAACCCAGGCAATCAAGTACATTAGTTTTCTGTCTCTTCACACCTCCATTTTGATCAGTTTCTATTCCTCATTTCATGACCACAAATTTTCCCGATGCTCTCCACATTTCCCTAGACAATTTGATGTTTGGATTAAATTTCCTGGTACAGATCTCTTAGTCATTTCTTCAATTCTAAAATTTGGTTCCAAAACTCACTTAACCTACTTCATTATTCTCTTCATTTTGATATTCTGTTTTTATTTTATCTTTATATTTTAATTTGCTCTAATTAGTTATACATGAGAGTAGAATGCATTTTGACACATTGTACACAAATGTGGCACAAACTTCTCCTTTCTCTGGCTGTACGTGGTGCAGAGTCACACTGATAGTGTAATCATACATGTATATAGGGTAATAATGTTTATCTCATTACACTTTCTCATGCCCACAACCCCTCCCCTACCCTCATTTCCCTCTACACAATGCAAAATTTCTTAGTTGTTCCATAAATCCCCCCCACACACACACACATTATGGATTAGCATTCTCTTATCAGGGAAAACATTTGTGCTTTTGTTTTGGGGGTTTGGCTTATTTCACTTAGCATGATATTCTACAGCTCTAATTTCATTCTTCTTTAAAGCTGAGTTAACTAGAATCAACAAATGGGACTTACTTAAACTAAAAAGTTTTTTTCTCAGCAAAAGAAACAATAAGAGAGGTAAATAGGGAGTCTACATCCTGGGAACAAATCTTTACTCCTCACACTTCAGATAGAGCCCTAATATCCAGAGTATACAAAGAACTCAAAAAAATAGACAATAAGAGAACAAACAACCCAATCAACAAATGGGCCAAGGACCTGAACAGACACTTCTCAGAGGAGGACATACAGTCAATCAACAAGTACATGAAAAAATGCTCACCATCTCTAGCAGTCAGAGAAATGCAAATCAAAACCACCCTAAGATACCATCTCACTCCAGTAAGATTGGCAGCCATTAGGAAGTCAAACAACAACAAGTGCTGGCGAGGATGTGGGGAAAAGGGTACACTTGTACATTGCTGGTGGGACTGCAAATTGGTGCAGCCAATTTGGAAAACAGTATGGAGATTTCTTGGAAAACTGGGAATGGAACCACCATTTGACCCAGCTATTCCCCTTCTCTGTCTATTCCCTAAAGACCTAAAAAGAGCATGCTACAGGGACACTGCTCCATCGATGTTCATAGCAGCACAATTCACAATAGCAAGACTGTGGAACCAACCTAGATGCCCTTCAATACACGAATGGATAAAAAAATGTGGCATTTATACACAATGGAGTATTACTCTGCATTAAAAAATGACAAAATCATAGAATTTACAGGGAAATGGATGGCATTAGAGCAGATTATGCTAAGTGAAGCTAGCCAATCCCTAAAAAACAAATGTCAAATGTCTTCTTTGATATAAGGAGAGTAACTAAGAACAGAGTAGGGATGAAGAGCAGGAGAAGAAGATTAACATTAAACAGGGATGAGAGGTGGGAGGGAAAGGGAGTGAGAAGGGAAAATGCATGGAAATGGAAGGAGACCCTCAGGGTTATACAAAAGTACATACAAGAGGAAGTGAGGGGAAAAGGAAAAATAATACAAGGGGGAGAAATGAATGACAGTAGAGGGGGTAGAGAGAGAAGAGGGGAGGGGAGGGGTTGGGGAGGGGGATAGTAGAGGATAGGAAAGGCAGCAGAACACAAGAGACACTAGTATGGCAATATGTAAATCAATGGATGTGTAACTGATGTGATTCTGCAATCTGTATATGGGGTAAAAATGGGTTCATAACCCACTTGAATCAAAGTGTGAAATATGATATATCAAGAAATATGTAATGTTTTGAACAACCAACAATAAAAAAGTTTAAAAAAAAAGCTGAGCTATTTCATGGTGTATATGAAGCACATTTTCTCTATTCATTCACCTGTTGAAGGACATTTAGTTTGGTTCCAAAGTTTAGCCACTGTGAGTTGTGCTGCTGTAAACATGAATGTGGCTGCATCACTATAGTATGCTGGTTGTAAGTTCTTTGGGTACAAACCAAAGAGTGGGTAACTGAGTCAAACAGTAAGTCCATTGCAAGTTTTCTGAGAAAACTCCATTCTGATTTCCTGAGTGGCTGCAACAATTTGTAGTCCCAACAGTAATGTATGAGTGGACCTTTTCCCCACATCCTCGCCAACACTTAGTATTGCTAGTATTGATAATTGCCACTCAGACAGGAATGAGATGAAATCTTAGTTTTCATTTCCATTTGTCTAGTTGCTAGTGATGATGAACATTTTTTTCATGTTTGTTCATTGGATTGCATTTCTTCTTCTGTGAAGTGTCTCTTCAATTCCTTTGCCCTTTTATTGATTGGGTTATTTGTTTTCTTGTTGTAAAGATTTTGATATTTATATCCTGGATAGTAGTGCTCTATATGAGGTGCCTGTGGTAAAGATTTTCTCCAATTCTGTAGGCTCTCTCTTCACATTACTGATTGTTTCTTTTGCTGAGAAGATGCGTCTTAGTTTGAGTCCACCCCATTGATTGGTTCTTGATTTTACTTCTTACGCTTAAGGAGTCTGGTTAAGGATGTCAGCTCCTAAGCCAACATGGAAGAGATTTGGTCCTACTTTTTTTTCCCTATTAGGTGCAGGGTCTCTGTATTAGTGCCTAAGTCTTTAATTATTTTGAGTTGATTTTTGTGCAGGGTGAGAGATAGAAGTTTAATTTCATTTTTCTACATATGGATTTCCAGTTTTCCCAGCACCATTTGTTGAAGAGGCTATGTTTTCACCAATGTATGTTTTTGGTGCCTTTTTCTAGTATAAGATAACCATACATATGTGGGTTTGTCTCTGTGTCTTCTATTCTGTAATATGTCTAATTTGGTGCTAATTCCATGACTTTTTTTCTTTTAGTATAGCTCTGGAGTGTAGTTTAAGGTCTGGTATTGTGATGCCTATTGCTTCCCTCCTGCTAAGGATTGCTTTGTCTATTCTGGCTTTCATATTTATCCAAATGAATTTCAAGATTGCTTTTTTGATTTCTATGAGAAATGATATTGGGATTTCACTCGGTATCATATTAAATAGATATAGTGCTTTTGGTAGTATGACCATTTTTATAACATTAATTATGACTATCCAAGACCATGGGGGATCTTTCCATCTTCTAATGTCTTTTTCAGTTTCTTTCTTTAGTGTCCTGTTTTTTCTATTGTAGAGGTCTTTCACCTCTTTTGTTACTTTGATTCCCAAGTATTTTTCTTTCCTGAGGCTGTTGTGAATGGGGTAGTTTCACAAATTTTCTTGCAGTGGATTCATCACTGTTGTATAGAAATGCATTTGATTGATGGGTATTTATTTTTGATCCTGCCACTTTTATAAATTAATTTATTAGTTCTAGAATTATCTGATGGAGTTTCTTGGATCTTCTAAATATAGAATCATGTTGTTGGCAAATAGTGATAGTTTGAGTTCTTCTTTTACTATTCCTATCAGATTAATTTCTTTCATATCTCTGAGTACTATGGCTAGAGTGTCAAAAACTCTGTTTAATAAAAGTGGTGAAAGAGGGCATCCCTGTCTTGTTTCAGTTTTTAGGGGGAATGCTTTTAATTTTTTTCCATTTAGAATGATGTTGGCCTTGGGCTTAGCATAGATAGTTTTTACAATGTTGAGGTATGTTCCTATTATCTCTAGTTTTTCTAGTGTTTTGAACAGGAAGAGGTGCTGTATCTTGTAATTTTTTTTTATTTATTGAGATGATATGTGATTCTTGTCTTTAAGTTTATTGATGAGATGAATTATGTTCATTGACTTCAGTATGTTGAACAAATCTTGCATCCGTGGGATTATCCCCATTCAATCATGGTGCACTATCTTTTAAATATGTTTTTGTACAATGTTTCTCAGATTTTTGGGGGAATTGTTGCATCTATATTCATCAGGGATATTGGTCTGGTGTGTTATTTCCTTGATATGTCTTTGTCTGGTTTTAGTATCAGGGTGATATTAGCCTCATAAAATAGATTTGTAAGGTTTTCCTCCTTTTCTATCTTATGGAATAATTTGAGGAGTATTGGTGTTAATTCTTTTTTGAAAGTCTTGTAGATCTTGGCTGAAAATTTGTCTGATCCTGGGCTTTTCTTGGTTGGTAGGCTTTTGATGATGTCTTCAACTTCATTGCTTGAAATTTATCTGTTTATATCCTCTTGATTCAGTTTGGGTAGTTCATCTGTCTCTAATAATGTGTTGATGTGTTTAAGAATTTCTATTTTATTGAAGTATAAATTTTCAAAATAGTTTATAATTATCTTCTTTTTGTGTCCATTGTGATATATTCTTCTTCAACACAAAGTTTAGTATTTTGGGTTTTCTTTTTGATAGTGTAGCTTCTCAGTTAACAATGGACAATTTATCATTCTTACTTTTTTCAAAGAAACCACTTTTCATTTTGTCAATTTTTTCAATTGTTTATTTTGTTTCAATTTCATTTATTTCAGCTCTTATTTTAATTATTTTTTGTCTTCTACTGCTTCTTGTGTTGATTTGTTCTTTAAGATGTAATGTGAGATCATTTATTTGTTGAATTTTCATTCTTTTAATGAATGAGCTCAATGCAATGAACAGTCCTCTTAGCACTGCTTTCCTAGAGTTCAAGAGCTTTTAATATGTTGTATCAGCGGTCTCATTTGCCTCTAAGCATTTTTTAAAATTTTTCTCCCTGATTTCTTCTGCTATCCATTTGTCATTCAATAGCATGTTATTTAGTCTTCAGGAGTTAGATTAGCTTCTATTTTTTTCTTCTATTGTTGATTTATAGTTTTCCTCTATTATGGTCTGATAGAATGCAGGTGTGTGTGTGTGTGTGTGTGTGTGTGTGTGCATTCTAAGTTTTCTTGTGGCATAATATATGGTCTCTTTTTAAACTATTTTATTATTTTTGTTAAATACACAACAATAGTAAAATGCATTATAATCCTTATTACACATATAGAGCACAATTTTTCTTATCTCTGTATATAAAGTATGTTCGTGTCAATTATATGCCATTATACATGTACAATTTTTGCATTATAATTCTTAATACACATATATACCACAATTTTTCATATCTCTGTTTGTATATAAGGTATGTTGACACCCAATTCAAGTCTTTATACATGTTCTTTGTATAATGATTACCATCACATTCCACCATCCTTGGTAATCTGCTATCCCCTCCTTTCCCACATATGGTCTCTTTTAGAGAAAGATCCATGTGCTGATGAGAAGAAAGTCTATTTGCTCAACAATGAATGATATACTCTGTATATGTCCATTAAGTCTAAATTCAATAATTTATTTTGTATTATTTAGGTATATCATTTCTTTGTTCAGTTTTTGTTTGGAATATCTGTCTAGTGGTGAGAGAGGTATGTTAAATTCACCCAGTATTATTGTATTGTATTGTATTGTGGTCTATTTGATTATTGAAATTGAGAAGGGTTTGTTTGATGTATATAGATGTTCCATTGTTTGGGGTATATATACCTATAATTGTTATGTTTTGTTAATATAAGATTCCATTAAGCAATATGAAATGTTCTTCTTTGTTCTTCTAACTTTGGCTTGAAGTCCACTGTATCTGATATGAAGATGGAAACCCCTGCTTATTTACACAGTCCATTTGAGTGACATTTTTTCCAATTATTTTCACCTTTATTCTGTGGATGGCTTTTTAGAGGATGTGATTCTCTTCAAGAAAGCATATTTCTCTACCAGTTTATGTTTTTTGATTGAAGAGTTTAAGCCATTAACTTTTAGAGTTATCATTGAAATAGGACGTGTATTCCTGTGCATTTTTTTTGTTTTTGGTTTTTAACTTGACTCATTTTCCCCTTTGATTGACTTTTCCTTTAGTGTAGTTCCTCCCTTTCCTTTTTTTCCTTCTTTTTTTCCTCCTCATGAAATATTTTGCTGAGAATGATCTGTAGTGAATAATTTCCAGTTTTGAATTCTTTTTACTATTGTTTATCATGGAAAGTTTTTTATTTCATCTTCAAATATGAAGCTTAGTTTTGCTGGATATAAAATTATCACTTGGCATTCATTTTCTTTCACAGTTTTATATTCCAGGAACTTCTGGTGTTGAGGGTCTTGGTTGAGAAATCAGCTGAGATCCACATTGGTTTCCCCCTGTATATAATTTAATTTTTTTTCTCACTCACAGTCTTTAAAATTCTATCCTTGCTCTGTATGTGAGTCATTCTCATTATAATGTGACTTGGTGTGGGTCTGCTATAATTTTGTACATTTGGGGGTCCTGTGATCCTTTTTTAGTTGATTTTGCATTTCATTCTTTAGATTTGGGAAATTTTCTGATACTATGTCATTGAAAAAAATTGTGAATTCCTTTGTTTTGTATCTTCATGCCTTAATCTATTCCAATAAATTTAAATTTGGTTCCTTAATGTTATCCCATATTTCTTGGAAGATCTTTACATAGTTCCTTACCATTTTCTCTGTTCTGTCTTCCATCTGTTGGTGATACTTTCCATTGAATTTTTAATATAGCTTTTTTTGTTTTCTTCATTTTGAGTATTTATGCTTGATTTCTTCTTATAACCTCTGCCTCTTTTTGAAGTGATCTTTCACTTCCTATATTTTCTCTCTGATACCATCCTTTATTTTGAAGATCAATCTAATTATGTACCTCTAAACTCCTTCTTTGACATTTCTTCTACTGTGTTGTCCATGTATTGGAACATGTTAGTTTGTTTGAGGGGCTTTGTTCCCTTATTTTTTCATGTTGTTTGTGTATCTTTCCATCTAGCAGTATGGATCTGAGGCAGTCCAGTTTCTACCCTATAGTCTTATAGTGTCCCTGAAGGCTTCCAGTAACTCATTAGATCACAAAATCCTGTATTTTTTTTTCAATTTCTCCATCCTATGCTCCCCCAGGGAACTGCTGCCATCAGTGGCTATCCACAGACTTGTTGTTAGCACAAAAGGAACAGGCTGGAGGAAAACTTCACAGATTACCTCAGCTTTTTATTAAGTACTGAATTTTCATGCAGAATGAGGAATGTAGAAATGGGATATGAACCCACTTTCCTGATAGAAAATCAACCCCTGGCCAAAGAAGGAGTCTGGGCTTATATAGGTTATACTGAGGGGTCATTTAGTGAGCATGTCAATTTGAGTACTCAGGAATTTGGGGTCAGTTTTACTGAATAATGAATATGTCAGTTTGGGGGTTTGGGGTTGAGGGTCTGTGGAAATGATTTATTTTGGGGGACATTAATGCTTCCCAGTGACTATAATTCTAGGTTTGATGAACACCTTCTCCCCACCTGTGGCCAACAACTGGAAAGGATTTATTTTGGGGCTATCAATGTATGGCTTTCTTTTTCACTCCCTTTTCCCATGTTGCACTGTTTTGGGGTTTTTCACTTTTCATATCCAACACTTGTCCAGCCTGTACTGACCCATGCAGACCTACCTGCAATCTGTTGGACCTGGGCTTCAGATTCCCCAGGTTTGCTGCAGTCCCAAGGTGCTTGGAGGATGGATGTCAGGTGTTGGGCAATGGTTATGTAAAAGGCAGGCAAACTGGCAACTGGCAGGTTGTCAGTGGCAGTCAGTGCGTGATCTACACATGAATGGTAGGCAATATACTGGCAAAGGGTGATTGTGGACAAAAAGGTGGGCAAAGAGCAGGGGATTGGTGGGCAAGGAAAGCTGTCTCACAGAGAATCAGTATTTCCTCTATTTGAATCCTCAGTCATGGAACAACAAAGAATGCAGCCTCCTTCTAGTCTGCCATTTTGTATCTCCCCTTATCTCTTTGGTGGTATTTAAATGAACTCATTATAGAGGCTAAAATAAAACTCTTTGAGGTGAAAAGTTAGTCCGTTGATAACTAGACTTTTTAATTTCCTAATTTCATGAACTAGTAAAATAAGTACAGAATAGCACAGTAGAAAATCTGAGGACAGGGAAGAGGGAAGGATGGAGAAAGGTGGAAAGGGTACAAAGATACAATAAGATAGGAGAAATGAGTTTTGTTATTCTACTACAAAGTAAGGTGAATATAGCTAACAAAAAGTATTATATATTTCAAAATAACTAGAAAAGAGAATTTTAAATTTTCTTATCACAAATACATTGTAAATGTTTGAAGTGATGAATATGTATATTAATGACCCTAATTTAAGAATTAGACAATGTATATTCATACCAAAATATTACATTACACTCCATAAACATATACAGCTATTATGTTTCAATTTTAAAAGATCAACAACAACTATAAAACTTCACAAAGATCGGCATTTTTGTCAACTTCTTATTTTAAAGAGCAAAGAAAGTTATGGAAAACACAAATACATGCATATGCATACGAACACATATATAAATCCACATTCCTACCATATAAGTAACAGCTAGAATCTATCATGCCATTAATATGTGTTAGGTAATTAAAGGCATTAATTCAAATTACCATCAAAACAATACCACTATTGAAGATAATAACATTAGTGCTGAAAATAAGTTTTAGGAAAATTTAATCACGTATACAAACTTGTATAATTGGAATTGAAAATCCTGCTAACAAGATATCCTAAAGCCAGTGTCTCACTTTTTCACTATTATGCTGAACTGCCTCTGCAAACTTCATGGAGTATATTATTTTCTATAATAGTAATTATGTCCTAAGAGAAAAAAAAAAACTTAGTATAAAAGATAGTGTAGAATAATGTAGAGTATTTACAATAGACAAATCTAGCTTTATGAAAACCAATTGATTTTGCAGCTGATAAGTGAAATCTGCATTATTGACAAGTATTTTGAGGTTACTCTGTTAAGCTTATTTTTTGTGGTCTACCAATGGCATTCCTAGGAGAATATTTTGAGCAGTTAGAATATAGGAATGAAACTAGTGACTGAATAACAGTACATCAGAGTCCCTTAATATATAACTTAAACATGCATCTGTTACATTAACTGTTGGATGTTGTGGTATATAAATACTCATCTGAAATAATGGGTTTTAATTTCCATTCTACTACATAGCTCACCCCACATCATCTGTTGTTTTAATAATTAAATGTGATAATAAAAGTAAAATAATAATAAGGACATGGAACATAATAATGAATTAATTTAAATACCAATTTTAGGTTCAAGTCTACTACTCTATGTGGACTTCAGTTTCATTCTCATTAAAAAGATGGGAAATATAATTTCCTGCTTAAAGATTTTATGATTTTGATAAAAATTTAGGACTTATGCTTACAAATGAGTCTTTTTCAAAAACATTAGATAAAAGTAGAAAATAAATCAAGACTATTTTTATTAAGCATTTCTGTTTGAGTCAAAACAGTCTAGTTTGAGAATTTGTGCTTACATATAACTTTCAACTTCTAAATTGCTTAGATAAGAGTTCAAAAAATAGTGACACTATCTCTTTCTCCTCATTGGTGAGGATACTGATGTCAGAGAAGTGAACTGACAGCTAGCTCATCCCAGAAATAAGATTTTTAAATCTCTGTGATAATATTATTTTCATTATATCTCATTTTTTAATTTACATTAATAATGAACTATTTTTTCAGAAATTAAAGATTGTGAAAAACATTTCACTCCATAGGTTTTCAGAGTCTAAGATGATTTTCAATTATTTTAAAAGACAATAAAATTAAGGTGAGGTATATTCCTTTTCTTCAAATGTAATTTTACCTTTCCCAGTACAATGAGTATCTTTACTGCATTTATGTCAGCCTATATTTAATTCAAGAAAAATATTCCAGATGCATTAATTAAATATTTCACCTATTGTTAGGTATTTTAATCAATTCTAGAATGCAATAGCCATTTATTGATGAAATTGGATTGGGCTTTGTGGATTTTTGCATCTTTTGAGTATTTATATGGAACATTCTAAAGCAACAATTAAAATAATTAAAGAGGGTGAAAAATCTTTAGCATGCAGCAAAGATTTCTGCAAAATGATAATTTCTGTCAAACAAGTGAATCTATGCCCAGATGCCTCCTGACAGAGGCTGTGATTTCGAAATGCTTTGCATGCCAAATAACTTGTTTACCCCCTCAATGTTTGCCAAGTTTACTGTCAATTTACAAATAATTTCCATTTTGCTGTTTATTCCACTGCCTTTTGATGGATATGTCTTCCAGATTTTTATCTTCCATGTAGACAAACTAATTAATATTTTCCCTTCAGGCAAATATTTTTTTCTTAGATCTAAATGTGGGTTAGATTCTTCCCCGTTTCCATATGCTTTGTTCTGCCAATCATCTGTGTTTTGTGCTGCTAAAAATGTACCTTAGTGGATGTCAACTTCCATTTTTTATATTACACACACACACTCACACACACACACAACTTATCTATTCATCTATGAATATATACATATAGGGTGGATTCAATTGGAAAAATATCTCCATGAAAATGTGAAAATTTGAGAAATGAGCTTTCAAAGTAGGAAAGATCATTCCTGAAATCACCTTTGGATCTCCATCTCCATTATGACCCCATTGTTTGAATACTCATATATTAAATCTAGTGTACTGAGGATTCACTGATTGTATAGTGTCTCTTAATATCTGTGGCACCTTTATATGTCCTTAGGGATAAAAGTAAAAACACAGATTCGTAGGAAAAGATCCAAATAAAGAGAAGAACATAGTTGATGTCACTAGAAAACATTTAGCCAAACATGAGATGGCAAAATATTAATTCATTATTCAGTACATTTTCTGTAATTAAAATTAAACTAGCTCTAAAATAATTGCTATTTTAATATATGTGTATGTGTATAATTCATATGTCTGTGAATATGAATTATAAGTGATATAAATATCTATGTAAGAGTGCAAAAACTTTCTAATAAATCTAAATACAGAGAACTAATCAATGTTTTTTCTTTCTTTCTTTCTTCTTCTTCTTCTTCTTCTTCTTCTTCTTCTTCTTCTTCTTCTTCTTCTTCTTCTTCTTCTTGTGGGGGGTACAAAGGATTGAACCCAGGGTTTCTAAGAGCTTTGCTAAGTTTCTGAGCCTGGTTTTGAATTTGTGATCCTCCTCCTCAGTCTTCAGAACCTCTGAGATTACAGGCATGCACCACCATTCCTAACAAAAAACTCATCTTAATATTCATATATCCTAGTGCTGCCATATCTCTCCAAGTTAAATACATAAACTAGTAAAAACATTTAGTAAATTTGTGTTTTACTTATTTCAGAATATTATGTATAGGAACCAGATTACAATATAAAAATAAAATTAATATGTGTGTAAGTGAAATTTATATAAATATTAAATATAAAACACTTGAAATTATCCCTTATGAATATTTTCAAATTAAAACTGCCAACTGAACTCCTGGATATAAAACTACAGCATCTTGAGCATTCAATTTTACCAACTGCACAAATTACCAATTTTTTTGCAGAAGTCAAGGTATTTGCTAGTTCATAATACACAAAATAATGCTAATATAACTTATAGTCTGACTTTTGCTTGAATGCAGTAAAAAGAAATCACTATCTGGTGATCTACAGGTAATCATTCTTCTTACTTTAATGTTTGTCCAAGTTGATATCTCCTCAGCTTTTGCACTGGTTATATCTAGATAAGAAGAGAAAAATGCCTCTAATTATAGTAATGTAGAGTATTCTATGGCTCAGAGTAGGATAAGTTGAGGATAACGGTAGGTAATGACAGGGTTTTTTTAAAAACATATTCTATCAGGATCTTGAAGTTTAAAACTTATTTCCTGTGATGAAGAAAGACACTGTCAGAATTTCCTTAGAAGCACATTATTAAAGCACTGGAAAAGTGGAAAAAGCCTGAATATATAGTTTATTATAAGGGAATAGATTATTTTAATGCAGACATTAATATAGATTATCTATACTTACCAGGTAGAGGAGAATACCATGATCCCAATGATATTTTTCCTAAGGTGAGGCTTGTCCATTGCTCTCTGGATGTGTGAACCACCTTATATTATGTGTCTCACCTTAATAGATCATACTCAACACTAAGAGATCTAAAAATTTGAGGATTATGAAATTATATTATGCTATGTATATATATATAATTTATCTTTTTATTATTTATAAGACTAAATAATATAGTCATGTATTTAGTCCAATCTCTCTCTTTTTTTTTTCTTTTTAATATTTATACTTGAAAGGAGAATGTATTTTAACATATTGTACATACATGGAGTATAACTTCCCATTCTGTGGTTGTACATGATATAGAATTACACTAGTCATGTATTTATATATGAACATAGGAAATTATGTCCAATCCATTTTATTATCTTTCCCATTCCCATCCTCAGATACATATTCACCATTGTCCTCGGTCCAATCTGGTAAAGCCTCCAAGTATTATGAGTCAGCATCCACATATCAGAGAGAACAATCAGCCTTTGTTTTGGGGGGATTGGTTTATTTCACTTAGCATGATAATCTCCAGTTTGATTCATTAACAGGCAAATGCCATAATTCAACTCTTCTTTATGGCTGGGTAATATTCCAATATGTATACGTTACACATTTTCTTTATGCATTCATCTCTTGAAAGGCACCTAGGTTGGTTCCATAGCTTAGCAATTATGAATTGAGCTGCTATGAACATTGAAGTGGCTGTGTGACTTGTAGTATGCTGAGGAGTGGGATAACTGGTTCAAATGCTCGTTCCATTCCAAGTTTTCTGAGAAATCTTCATACTGTTTTTTCCAGAGTGATTGCACCAATTTGCAGTCTCCAAATAAATATATGAACGTATCTTTTCCCCAACATCCTTGTCAGCATTTATTGTTACTTGTATTCTTGATAATTGTCATTCTGACTGGAGTAAGATAAAATCTCAGTGTAGTGTTAATTCGCATTTCTACAATTGCTAGTGATGTTGAATATTTTTTTCATATATTTGTTGACCATTCATATTATATTTCTTTTCTGTGAAGTGCTTGTTCACAGAAAAGAAATGTGAAGTTCCTTTGCCCATTTATTATTGATTGCATGATTGCATCATTTGTTTATTTGACGTTATGTTTTTTTTTTTTTTTTTAATTCTTTATATATCCTGGAGATTAATGCTGCATCTTAGGCGCAGGTGGCAAAGATTTCCTCCCATTCTGTAGGCTCTATATGTTCTTGATATTTTCCTGTGCTGTGAAGACACTTTTAGTTTGATAAAATCCCACTTATTGATTCTTTATTTTATTACTTATGCTTTAGGAGTCTTCTTGAGGAATTTGATTCCCAATCTGACATGATAGAGATTTGGGCCTACTTTTTCTTCTAGTAAGCACAGGCTCTCTGGTCTAATAAGGCTAAACACTTTTATTTTTTTAAAAAAATGGAAAATTTTTTTTTAAATAAAGAAAGTTTAGGTATAACAACTTATACTTTATTTATGACATACATGCTTAACTGATTCACAAGTAATAAAGTTGCTCCTTTATAGTACCTACCCATAAAATGATAAGTGCATTTTTAAGAAAAAAAATTATTCTATGGCAGATGCTGTTAGGTACTGAGCACACAACAGTAAACTAAAATAATTATAGCTCTCTTGATACCTCTTGATGTCCACCTTATATAACTCTTGATAGGATTTTTTATTTACTTGGGCTGTATTTTATAGTAGACTGTGATATACATAAGAATGCAAATCTTTTAATAAATATATTTTGAATATTGAATGTATTAGTGAAATTAGGTTTAAATTAATGTTTATGATGAAATCTGGGCCTATACCATATAAATACACTTAGAAATATTTCTAAATACTTATTCAGTTCTTAATATTTAGTAGAAAATAAAGTAAGACAAATAAATTCAAAATATTATTCATATGTTCAAGGAATTTGAAAACTATTCTCCTTGGTGGATGACAAAGAAGCAAGTTGGGGTACAGTGAATTAGAATGCTAATTTAAAATGTTATGAATTTTTCTTTTTTTCCCCGTGTAATTTACCTACATGTATGCCTTCATCTAGCTCAGTAAACTAATATATTCTGATTTCAAATTCTCAGGAAAGATATTTTAAAGAATAATTGCAAAAAGAATAAACAGATTTATATTTTTTAATCTGGAATAATTTGAGATAGTAGATTTTTAATTTCCAAAGATTTAGAATACTGATTTTCAAAAGGCAATTACTGAAGGCCTCATAACTTCTAATTTATTTATTAAGTGATGTTGAGAAGATTATATGATAATCTAGTTTACCCTACCACATTAAAAATTCTTTGGCATAGAGGACTTGAAAGAGGGAATCTGACAATGGACCAATTCATGAACCTTTCCTGATTTGATTTGGATATTCCCACCTACAGCAGGAATATTGGTATTACTCTAGAAATAAGAACCCATTGTCTTTAACTAGATTCTACTCTTTGGAGAACCCTAGCACCATGATATGTTGGGAGATTATATTTAGTCAGATACACGTATGTTTTATTTATTTATTTATTTATTTATTTATTTTAATTTTTTTTACTGTTGGCTGTTCAAAACATTACATAGTTCTTGATATATCATATTTCACACTTTGATTCAAGTGGGTTATGAGCTCCCATTTTTACCCCATATACAGATTGCAGAATCACATCAGTTACACATCCACTGATTTACATATTGCCATACTAGTGTCTGTTGTGTTCTGCTGCCTTTCCTATCCTCTACTATCCCCCCTTCCCTCCCCTCCCCTCTTCTCTCTCTGCCCCCTCTACTGACATTCATTTGTCCCCCTTGTATTATTTTTCCCTTTCCCCTCACTTCCTCTTGTATGTACTTTTGTATAACTCTGAGGGTCTCCTTCCATTTCCATGCAATTTCCCTTCTCTCTCCCTTTCCCTTCCACCTCTCATCCCTGTTTAATGTTAATCTTCTTCTCATGCTCTTCCACCCTACTCTGTTCTTAGATACTCTCCTTATATCAAAGAAGACATTTGGCATTTGTTTTTTAGGGATTGGCTAGCTTCATTTAGCATAATCTGCTCTAATGCCATCCATTTCCCTGTAAATTCTATGATTTTGTCATTTTTTAATGCAGAGTAATACTCCATTGTGTATAAATGCCACATTTTTTTCTCCATTCATCTATTGAAGGGCATCTAGGTTGGTTCCACAGTCTTGCTATTGTGAATTGTGCTGCTATGAACATCGATGGAGCAGTGTCCCTGTAGCATGCTCTTTTTAGGTCTTTAGGGAATAGACAGAGAAGGGGAATAGCTGGGTCAAATGGTGGCTCCATTCCCAGCTTTCCAAGAAATCTCCATACTGCTTTCCAAATTGGCTGCACCAATTTGCAGTCCCACCAGCAATGTACAAGTGTACCCTTTTCCCCACATCCTCGCCAGCACTTGTTGTTGTTTGACTTCAAAATGGCTGCCAATCTAACTGGAGTGAGATGGTATCTTAGGGTGGTTTTGATTTGCATTTCTCTGACTGCTAGAGATGGTGAGCATTTTTTCATGTACTTGTTGATTGATTGTACGTCCTCCTCTGAGAAGTGTCTGTTCAGGTCCTTGGCCCATTTGTTGATTGGGTTGTTTGTTCTCTTATTGTCTAATTTTTTGAGTTCTTTATATACTCTGGATATTAGGGCTCTATCTGAAGTGTGAGGAGTCTATTTCCTCAATTGATATTGGTCTGTTTAGGTTGTCTATATCCTCCTGACTCAATCTGGGCAGATCATATGACTTAAGAAATTTATCGATGCCTTCACTATCTTCTAATTTATTGGAGTATAAGGATTCAAAATAACTTTTGATTATCTTCTGTATATCTGAAGTGTCTGTTGTGATATTGCCTTTTTCATCCCGTATGCTAGTAATTTGAGTTCTCTCTCTTCTTCTCTTCGCTAGCATGGCTAAGGGTCTGTCGATTTTGTTTATTTTTTCAAAGAACCAACTTTTAGTTTTGTCAATTTTTTCAATTGTTTCTTTTGTTTCGATTTCATTAATTTCAGCTCTGATTTTAATTATTTCTTGCCTTCTACTTCTTTTGCTGTTGTTTTGCTCTTCTTTTTCTAGGATTTTGAGATGAAGTATGAGATCATTTATTTGTTGGTTTTTTCTTTTTTTAAGGAATGAACTCCAAGCAATGAATTTTCCTCTTAGAACTGCTTTCAATGTGTCCCATAGATTCTGATATGTTGTGTCTGTGTTTTCATTAATCTCTAAGAATTTTTTAATTTCCTCCTTGATGTCTTCTATAACCCATTGATCATTCAGTAACCTATTGTTCATTCTCCAAGTGATGTATTCTTTTTCCTTCCTTCTTTTATCGTTGATTTTCTGTTCCATTCCATTATGATCAGATAGGAAGCATGGTATTATCTCTACTCCTTTATATTGTCTAAGAGTTGCCCTGTGACATAATATATGATCTATTTTTGAGAAGGATCCATGTGCTGCTGAGAAAAAAAATGTAACTGCTTGATGTTGGGTGGTATATTCTATATATGTCAATTAAGTCTAGGTTATTAATTGTGTTATTGAGTTCTATAGTTTCCTTATTCAACTTTTGTTTGGAAGATCTGTCCAGTGGCGAGAGAGGTGTGTTGAAGTCTCCCATGATTATTGTATGGTGGTCTATTAGACTCTTGAACTTGAGAAGAGTTTGTTTGATGAACATACCTGCACCATTGTTTGGGGCATATATATTTATGATTGTTATGTCTTGTTGGTGTATGGTTCCCTTAAGCAGTATGTAGTGTCCCTCTTTATCCCTTTTGATTAACTTTGGCTTGAAATCTATTTTATTTGATATGAGTATGGACACTCCTGCTTGTTTCTGAAGTCCATATGAGTGATATGATTTTTCCCAACCTTTCACCTTCAGCCTATGTATGTCTTTTCCTATCAAATGCGTCTCCTGTAGGCAGCAAATTGTTGGGTCTTGTTTTGTGATCCATTCTACTAGCCTGTGTCTCTTAATTGGTGAGTTTAAGCCATTAACATTTAGGGTTATTATTGAGATATGGGTTGTTCTTCCAGCCATATTTGTTTATTTCTGTTACTAAACATGGTTTGCTTTCCTCTTTGATTATTTTCCCCCCATTTACTGTCCTACCTCCCACTGTTGGTTTTCATTGTTATTTTCCATTTCCTCTTCCTGTAATGTTTTGCCAAGGATGTTTAGAAGAGATGGTTTTCTAGCTGCAAATTCTTTTAACTTTTGTTTATCGTGGAAGGTTTTAATTTCATCTTCCATCCTGAAGCTTAATTTCGCTGGAAACACAATTCTTGGTTGGAACCCATTTTCTTTCAGTGTTTGAAATATGTTATTCCAGGATCTTCTAGCTTTCAGAGTCTGTGTTGAAAGATCAGCTGTTATCCTGATTGGCTTACCCCTAAATGTGATCTGCTTCCTTTCTCTTGTAACTTTTAAAATTCTCTCCTTATTCTGTACGTTGGGCATCTTCATTATAATGTGTCTATGTGTGGGTCTCTTATGATTTTGCACATTCGGCGTCCTGTAGGCTTCTAGGATTTGCGATTCTGTCTCATTCTTCAAGTCTGGGAAGTTTTCTCGTATTATTTCATTGAATAGATTGCTCATTCCTTTGGTTTGAAACTCTGTCCCTTCCTGTATCCCAATGACTCTTAAATTTGGTCTCTTGATGTTATCCCATATTTCTTGGATGTTCTGCTCATGGTTTCTTAACAGTCTTGCTGAGCTGTCTATGTTATTTTCAAGTTGAAATACTTTGTCTTCATTGTCTGATGTTCTATCTTCTAAGTGTTCTACTCTGCTGGTAGTATTCTCAATTGAGTTTTTAAGTTGGTTTATTGCTTCCTGCATTTCTAGGATTTCTGTTTGTTTGTTTTTATAACCTCTATCTCCCTGTATAGTTGATCTTTTGCTTCTTGGATTTGTTTATGTAATTCATTGTTGAAGTGATCTTTCATTGTCTGATTTTGCTGTCTGATGTCTTCCTTGAGACTCCAGATCATCTGAAGCATGTATATCCTGAATTCTTTATCTGACATTCCATCTGCTGCAGCTATTACCTCTTCTAACGTTGAGTTGACCTGCATTGCTTGTGGTCCTTTCTTTCCTTGTCTCTTCATACTGTTCGCGTTCCTTTCTACTTGGTGAAACTGTTGTGCTATTGAATTTTCCCCCTATATATTTATATTGGTCTTGTATAGTTGCAAAGTCTCCCTCGCAGGCGAGGCCGGCGGCTCTACCCCTCCTCCAATTGGGGCAATGTGCCTACCACGCCGGCAGGCCACTGGGCCTGCTCTGCTGGTCGGTAGCAAGTCCGCCTACCTTGCAGGTGCGGGCGGCGGCTCTGTCCCTCTGCGGGCCGCTAGGCTTGTTCTGTCGGTGGTTGCAGTTCTGCCTACTTTGCAGGTGCAGGCAGTGGCACTGCCGCTCTGCAGGCCTCTGGGGCTGTTCTGCCAGTGGGTCGCAGGTCTGCCTACCTTGCAGGCGCGGGGGGAGGGGGCGGCTCTGCCTCTCAGCAGGCCACTGCTCCTCTTCTGCCAGTGGGTCGCAGGCCCGCCTACCTTGCAGGAGTGATTGGAAGCTCTGCCCCTCCGCGGGCCACTGGGCCTTTTCTGTCGGTGGTCACAGTTCCGCCTACCTGGCAGGCGCGGGTGTGGGGGGCGGCTCTGCCCCTCAGCAGGCCGCTGGGCCTGTTCTGTGGGTGGTCACAGTTCCGTCTACCTTGCCGGCGCAGGGGAAAGGGGTGGCTCTGCCTCTCAGCAGGCCGCTGCTCGACACGTATGTTTTGATGAAGAAACTTGAAGAAGAAAAATGACCAATGGAATAGACAAATATCAGGGGATTGTATTCACTTTCATCTACTAGTAAATAGGCAAAGAAAGATTTTTACTTTCAGAGTGTGAAAGAATTAATTCAATGAAAAATTTAAACTTAAATTATCTTTAACATCAAGAAAATGTATCAGGCAGTCTTTGTGGCATACACCTGCAATCACAGTAACACGTGAGGCTGAGACAAGAGAATCCAAGTTTAATCAAATCCAGCTTCAGCAGTTTAGTGATGTCCTAAGCAACTTAGCGAAACCCTGTCTCAAAGTAAAAATGAAAAAGGCTGGGTATGAACCTCAAAGGAAAAGTGCCCTGGGTTTAATTTCTAGTACAAAAAAGTGTTAATATCAAACACTGATTACAGATTTAAACCACGATCTTATATTTGAATAATCTTCATAGCATTCAAAAGCTAATCACAGGTAGTAGTTTTTAAAATGTTAAAATAATGATTTAACTTTGCTTAGTACGAGTAAAAGTGAGTTACAGTCAGTTATTATGTGTCATTTATATCTTTTCTAACTAATAATTGTGCCCCATGATAAGAATTTCATACATTCAAATTAAGTCTTCTGGGTGTTTGATTTGGTTTATAGTAAAATATAGAAAAAGTATACACCTTCACAGTTTGTTATTTATTTCAGTATGTATTCAAAATTTATTCAAAAATATTTATTCAAAAATATTCAGTATTTATTTCAAAATTTCTCTTTGCTGTCCATGAAAAAGATGTGAAATCATTATTATTTTTATTATGTGACGGTTGTATCAAATATTTTAAAGAACTGGCTAGTTACAATCTCCACACTGTTTTTATGAAAGCTGGTTAACACTGCTTTGCTTTGTCTTAAAGCATTTTGGCCAAAATGTTTGATCTGGTTGCCCTATAGCGTATATCGTTAAAATATAATTTAAACAAAGGCTATTTTATGAAAAATAACGAGTAGCTATTATTTATTCCATTAAAGAGAGAAAAAAAGTAAGTTTATGGAGCAGTGGAATGTATTCAGTCTATAGAGAAAAAGTAAACCTTATTCCTAGATGAATGAAATAGTTGGCAAAGCTCAGTATTAATCTTGTATGGATGCAAGTTGTAGACTGAAAAATAAAGAGACTTGTAGTATCACAATTTTACAATTGCCTAAAATTTTCACCTTGAGTTACATAATAAAATATAAAACATACATACTCACTTTGAAATAATAGTGGAAAAAACTCTTTCTGAAATTTCGATATGAACAAAGCTATACCTTCTAATTTAATCAATAAAAATAACATATGCATTTTCCATTAAGAAAAATATAGGAATAATAATATCACTGACTACAGATGCTGCTGATTATGACACTGTTAAGAGCAATAATTACAGAGGTTGAGGGTGGAAATAAAATATGACATTATTCTATATATTTCATTTTTTAATTTTATTTTTTATTTCATTAGAACTTTACGAATCTCCTCCAATTTTGAAAACCATAAATTTATGACTGTCTATAAGTTCAATTTGTGTGTGCAGTAGCAGTTTCTTCTCAGAAGTTGAAAAATAATCTGTAACATTTCCTCTGATACATTTCAATGTCATCCTTACATAGTTAACATTAACATTGAAAAGCATATTGTATTACTTATCACTAAAATGTTCTTTCATTTAATGCACAGCTATGTGAAATTACTTAAAATGCAATTATAGTATAGCAATTGTCAATTGTTATTTAATGCAGTAAGTTTTAACACACTTTTTCCCTTCAGAATGTTATTGCCAACTGCCTTTTTTGTATATAGTTCTATTATTCAAAGGAGGATGTCTATATTTTTGTATATGCTTTTGTATATGTTTCTATCACTTCAAATGAGAATGTCTAAAAGAGCCTCCTAACTTATCTTTCTGACTCTTTTTTCTTCCAGCTCCCCTATATAAACATTGATCATTACACTCCTGTCCTCAAAGAAATGCAGTGATTCTGAATTTTTCTCACAACACGTTAAAGGTCCTTAATGTGTATGCCAATGTGACTTCACCCAACAGGAAGACTATTTTAACTAATTGTTTTTTAAAATATCCTTTATCAGAGAAGACTTTTGCACTACCTCATTATTTCTCATTGGTTCCCTCTGCAGAAACACTGCCTATCATTCTTGCTTCTATATCTCTTAATACTTCTGCATGCATAAATTGAACTCTACATTTCATAGCACCATATATATCCAGGGACATCATAGAACTCTACATTCAGAGCTGCTACAACTCCAATCATTTACAATATGAAAACCCATATTTAAATATGGTTTTCCATCTTTCAACTTCATCCACACCTTCATTCTCACTAATGGTGGTTTTTACTGCTGTGAGAAAAATCAAGTAAATGTGGTGTGAGGTTATGTGGCCACCTTCACTTAGAACACCAAATATTTCTATCTTCACCCTTTCCCTTTAGCTTTCATGTCTCAGGGAATCATTTATACAATAATTGACACAGCTTAAACTTTTACTCCTTCATTATCCATCCCCTCCATTATGCTAAAAGTTTTAGATATCTTCATTCTCTTATTCTCTTTTCCAATAGCATATTTCCTTAGAAAATGCAGCAAAGCAGACCTCTCTGAAACAACCAAATAAGAAAATCCTCCCAAACTAATCAACAATGAAGACTATGGATTTTCTACAGGTTACAGTTCTGTTTTCTCTTTTTATTTCATTTTGTTTGTTTTTAATTGTTATCAGAACATTTAGCAAAAGATCTACTCTCTAGACAAATTTTAAAGTATACAATGCATCATTGTTGACTATAGGTACAATGAATAGCATTTTCCAGTGTTTATTCATTTTTGATGAATAAAATTTATGTTCATGATCATTGATTAGGAATTTCCTATATTCCACATTTTCTATCCACTGGCAGCTACATTGTGTTATTTAACTATCTTACATATTTCATAAAATCGTAATCCTGCAGTATTTTTATATGACTAGCTTATTTCATTTAGCATAATGATCCAGATTTTCATCATATTGTTACATATTACATAATTTCCTTCTTCTTATGGCTGAATAGTATTCCATTTTATACATGGAGAGAAAAAGAGAGAATGCAAGTGAGTGAGCACATACTCACATTTTCATTATCTATTCTCCTGAAGGACACTGGTTATTTAAACATCTTACGTATAATGAAACAAGGACAATGAGTACTAATATCAGCTCAAGATTCTGATTTCTATTCTTTTGGATAGATACTCTGAAGCAGGAATGTTGGACCACATGTAGCTCTATTTTTAATTTATTGAGGATCTTCCATGTTATTATCCTTAGCAGCTACAAAATTTACATTTCACTGCCAACATGCAATGTTTACAAATTTAATAACTTACACCAAACATTGACAGAAGAAAGAAAAAATTACATTCTCAAAATTTGTCACTATTTTAAATTAATAGCCATTCTGACTGTTATGAGGTGATAATCTCGTTGAGATTTTGATTTGCATTTCCCTGATGATTTGTAATGTTTCCATATACTAGGTGGGCAATTTTATATGACATATTATATATATATTGTGTATATATATATATATATATATATATATATACACATATATAATTATTTAATAATATATGTTTAAATTATATAAAATTATATACAGAGATAATTATATATCTATATTACATATAATTATTTAATGAAAAGGATTTAATTTAATATGCATATATGTATATGTATTATATGTATATGTATATAATTGTCCACCTAATATATATATATATATATATACTATATATACATATATTACATGCATATATATATAATTGCACACCTAGATTTTTCTAAATTTTATTTTTTTTTATTTAGAGAAAAACTACATTCAAGTTTTTGCCTATTTTTAATTGTGTAGTCTGAGTTTTTGCTATTAAATCATAAGAAAGTCCCTATATATTTTGAAGTTTACTCTTTTATTAGATATATGTTTGCTTGTTTGTTTGGGGGCTGGGAATGAATTGAAACTAGTGATTCTCACAAATTAATCATGTGTTCTACCAATAATCTACAGCATCAGCCACCTGTAACCGTTTCTTTTAATGGAAACGTTAGGGGTTCCTATATAGAAGATTATGTCATCTGAAATCAGGCACAATTTAACTTACTCCTTCCTGATTTAGGTGAATTTTATTTCCTTTCCTTGCCTAACTGATTTAGTGAGGAATTTCCTTAACTCAAAAGAATTGACTCTAGAAGTGGTTATCAATATTGTCTATCATATTAATTAGTCAAGGAAAATAAATTAATAGGAAAGGAAAAGAGTGTACATATTTGTCTTGTTCCTATTTCAGGAAGAACATCTTTGTTTTATACAACTGAAATTGAAGATAGTGTGGAATTTGCGTAGAAAACTTGTATTATGTAGAGGTAAAAGTTTCCTTTTATTTCTAGTTTCATGAGAGTTTTTATGATGAAAATATATTGGATTTTTCAAATACTCTGTATCTAACTTAAATGATGCATTGTTTTATGTTCTTCATTCTGTTGATATGCTGTATCACATTCATTTTTTTTTTTTTAATTTTGAAACATTCTTGTATCTCAGGGATAAATCCCACTTGGTCATAGTATGATCTTTTAAAAATTCTGTTGCATTTGTTTTGCTAGTATTATGTTAAGGGTTATTATACCAATATTTATTTGGGATATTGGCTTATAATTTTTTTCTTCTTCTGTCCATATTTGGTGTAACTTATTAGGGTAATGCTAACATCATAAGATTAAAAATGTTCCCTCTTCGTTTTTTTTTTTTTTTTTTTTTTTGAAAATTGGAGAAGAATTGGAGATAAAATTTTTAACTGTTTATTAGAATGCATCAATGAAGTCTTCTTTTCCTGGATTTTTCTTTGTTAGGAGGTTTTGGTCATTGAGTATATCTTCATAATAGTTATAGGTTGGTTAGACTATATTTCTGAATGATTTAATCATGGTATGTAGTGCATGTTTCTTTAATTTCTCATTACATTTATATAAATCAGATTTTTCTATATTGACTTGTGAAAACTTTTTATATCAGCCCACTAAAATTCTTTTATGTCCATGTAATATATGTCTACTTCCATTGTAATATGTCATATTTAATTTCTGATTTTAATTTTTTGATTCCTCTGTAGTTTCTTATTAACCATAGCTAAGGGTTTATCAATTCCCTTTACCTTCTGAAAACAAACAAAATTAGTTTCTTTAAATGTTTTCTATATTCTATTTCCTTTATCACTCTTTTAATTACTTCTCCTTTTGTTAATTTTTCACTTAATTTTTCTCTTGTTTCTTGAAGTGTATAATCATGCTGCTTTTTAAATTTTTCTTATTTTATAAATATAGACAATTATTACTAAATATGTTTTTATTAGAAATTCATTTGCTACATCTTATGAATTTTAATATATTGTTTCTTTATTTTCCTTGCCTTACAGTATTTTCCAATTTCCATTTTCTGTAATTCTCTGACCCTTGAATTTTTTCTAGTTTGTGCCATTTTTTACTTCATGTAAGGTTTATGGTAAGAATGAAAGACAAGAAAAAAGACACATAGCAAGAACTCAATATTTTTGAGATTGTTAAGACTTGTTTGTGGTGTAAAATATTTCCTATTGGAAATATATTTGTATATGCTTGAGAAGAATGTGTATTATGATACCTCTAGATGGAATGTCAGGTACATTTAGTTCATAGTGTTATTCAAGTCTTCTGTTTCCATTATTGATCTCTCGTCTGGATGTTTGCCCATTATTGAAAATGGAGTACTGACTTCTCCGACTATTATTGTATTGCTGGGTATTTCTCCTTTCCATTTTCTCAATTTCTTTTATATATTTAGGTGAGTGAATGTTAACTTAACATGTATTTGTAACTGTTATATCTTCATTTTAGCATTTCTTGTAAATCAGTCATAGTGCTTATGATCTCCTTGGACTAATGAATTACTGGGTGATTCTGCAGATTTCCTTCAGTTTTTAAATATATATATATATATATATATATATATATATATATATATATATATATATATATATCTGTAGATGGACACAATACCTTTATTTGGTTTATCTATTCTTATGTGGTGCTGAGGATCAAAACCAGTGCCTCACACTTACTAGGCAAGTGCTCTACTACTGAGCCACAACCCCAACCCCTTTCCTTCAGTTTTGAAGTAGAACATTACAAGGTATAGTAATAATGTTTGGCAGGGTTTTTTTTTTCCTTTCAGCAGTTTGAGGATATCATCCCACTATCATGTGTCATTAAAATCAGCAGGGTGCAGTGGTAAATGCCTTTAATTGCAGAAGCTTGGGAGGCTAATGCAGGAGGATCAGGAGTTCAAGTCCATCCAGCCTTAGCAATTTAACAAGGACCTAAGCGACTTAATGAGAGCCTGTCTTTCAATATGAAATATAAAAACAGGCAGCGGATGTGCCTTGGTGGTTAAGTGTCCTTAAGTTTAATCCTTAGTGTAAAAAAAAAATGCTAAAAAAATCTACTGATGATTTTTCAGAGATTACCTTATATGTCATGGATAGTATTGAACTTATTCTTTCAAAATTTGCTTCTTTTACTTGATTTTAACATCTAGAGGATTTTATTATTTATTTTTCAGTATGATCCCCAAAGAACAGGAAATAAAAGCAAAAATGGACAAATTTGGTTCTATCAAACTAAAAAGATAATTCACAGCAAAGGAAAAAAGAAGTGAAAACACAAGATATTCAACAGTAGAAAACATGTCCCGACTATCCATCTGACATAGAACTAATGTCTATAATATAAAAGGAAATTTAAAATTTTGACATTGGCAAAACCCACAAATAATCCTATTTAAAAATATCTGAATAGGAAATTTTCAAAATGATAAATGCTGTGAATCTGGATGTGTGTTCTCTTACCCAAATTTGGGAAGTTTTCAGCCATCATGTCTTTAAATAATCTCTCTGGAACTTTCTCTTTCTTCTTCTGGATTTTTCATATCACATATATTGGTATACTTGATGACTTCCTGTAAGTAAATTAAGCTTTCTGTAGTCATTCAATTCATTCTAGAATTTCACTCAATTGAATTATTTTCATTGGCCTACCTTCAAGTTCACTGATTCCTGTTTGAATTTGTGTACTGTTGAACTTAACTGAATTTTTCACTTTAGCTTTTACATTATCCTACTCTATGATTTTCTTTGGTATTTTTAAACTTTTTCTCCCTTTATTGAAATTTTCACTCTTTATGAATTATTCTTTTGACCTCAGTAAGAATTTTTTTAAAACATATTTTTATTTTTCTGTCAGGTGAACCATGTATCTGTATATGCCAGTGTCAGTTCCTGGAAATAATTTTTTGTTTGGAATATTTTGCCTGATTCTTCATTTTCTTTGAATCTTCATTTTGATGGTTCCTCATTAGACAAAATAGGTACCATTCTCATGTTTAAAAAACTCTACCTGATATGTTAAGATTCAGGGTTCTGGAGTTTAACAAGTACATTCAACTTATATAAGTCTATTTTCGAGAAATTAAAGAGCAGGAGATGTTGATAAAATGGCTGATGATAATCAGAGCAGTGGTTTTTATGTAAATTTATTAACATGAAATACATGTGCAATGGTCTGAAATTTAGCATCATGCAAAATTAATATGTTGAGATTCAGTCCCAAAGGCAATGTTTAAGGAGGTGGGTTCTCTTGGGAGATTATTAGGTCATGAGTGTGGAGCTCTCACAAATTTAATTAATGCCCTTATAAAATAGGCTAAAGAAAGTCCCCTCAATTTTTCAGCCATTTGAGGACACCACGAGAAGGTGATATCTTTGAGGAATGTGTCCTCGTTAGACATCAAATCTCTTGGCAAATGTATCATGAAATTCCAAATCTCTGAAACTGAAATCAAAAAGTTTTCATTGTTTATATGTTACCTGGTTTAATGTTATTTTTGATAACATCACGAATATACTGACATAGTATATATAAGGTTTTTATATCCTACAAGCCATATATGAGCCACAAGAAGAACTTTTTTCCTAGAAGCCCGTTTAAAAGAGTGTTAATGCCAAACAGAAAGAGGTTAGAGCTATATACATAAGGATTAAGGAAGGATCACAACTGAGATTTAATCAGATGAAAATCTATGAGTTGAAAGAATTATAGGTGAGAGTCTTTGGTTGAACAAACATACCAAAGAACTACAAAACATCCACAAGAGAATCATCTTCAAATGTGTAAGAAGATAATTTCATTGGTAACTCTTGGTAGTATCAGTAAAGTGAACTTTTCCCAGTAATTTTTTTTTTGTTCTTAGACCTTTCTTCTGATACACACACATGCACACACACACACACACACACACACACACACCCCATCACCACTACCACAACCACAAACACTATCATCATCAAAACATAGTGGATTGGAAGAGAAAAACTGAATAGCAAGACTGGAAAAGTAGACTATTTCAACAGATGAAAAAATATAGAGCAGATCCTTCCCTTATTCCTACCTCACAATCCTCTCTTACAGCATACATGACTATGCTAGGAAATAAAGCAAATACAATGCAAGCTGTAATATAATCGCTGATCTCTATGTACCGAATTGCTAATCCTTTCTGACATCTGGCTTTGTGTTGGGATCACACCTTAATGAGATGGAAGAACTGAAGAAAGGAAAAGGAATCTATTCTCCTGGATACTTCCTTCTCAGTCAAGGATTGAAAAGTTTTGTTCCTCAAACAAAAGGTAAAGATTTGTTGGGAGAGTGTTTCCTCAGTTATGTGTCTTCTAGATCTACTAATTACTCCTTTTCTTTGCCTGTTCAGACCTAGAAGTGATTATAACATCCATTATTCAACCTGTATATTGCAACATTGAAAATTTCCTTCATCCTGCCCATACCTGTACAAATAAGTCCTTTGTTAAATTCTCCTTAATTGCCTTGTTTTTAATGTTATTCTTTACTTGCCCCGATCCCCATTTACCAATGTAACCTATATTTTTAAAAATTATAGCATAGGTTTAATGAAATTTGAAAGTTTATAACATGGGGACATATTTTATTTGTTGAACTAAAATTAAGAATTTAGTAAATAGACTTTTTTTCAAAATATTTTCAGAAAAATCATTGGAAGACATATTCACATAGAGTATATTTCAAAGAATATTGGAGGGAAAAAAGGTATTTTCTACTGTATTTTATGAAGTGCTACTCAATGTACATACTGGTTTCTATATTATCTTAGAAGATATTTTAAGTAAAATATAATGAGCTGTATTTGTTTTACATATCTTACAATAAAACATTGAATGTAAAGTGAATAAATTTTAATAAAAATTTTGAAAAATATCTCTTTAGTTCCTTCACCCTTTTATTAAGTATTATTTTGGTGTTAAGTCTTTTGTTAGTTCTTTTGTTTGTTTGGGGGGTACTTGGGATTGAACTCAGGGGCACTCAACTACTGAGCCACATCCCCAGCCATATTTTGTATTTTATTTAGAGACCAGGTCTCACTTAGCACCTTGCTTTTGCTGAGGCTGGCTTTGAATTTGCGATCCTCCTGTCTCAGCCTCCTGAGCCACTAGGATTACAAGTATGTGCCATTGCACCTGGCAAGATTTTTCTAGATCTTTACATATTTGTGATTTGAATACCCTATCTTATGTTCAGGAGTGGTAGAATGAATCTGAAACAAACTTTTCTGTGTACATGTATGAATATACCACAGTGATTTTAACTTTTATGTATATCAATAATGCACTAATTTAAAAATCTATAAATAAATAGAAGAAAGATCATTAGAGTATAGGAAAGTGAATGGGTGAGGGAAGTGTTGAGAGAAAGGGAAAATACAGAGACTGTATTAGAGCAAATTATATTCTATGATTGTATAATTATCATAATGAACTTCAATATAATATATAACTATAATACCCTAAAAACAAGACTTGGAGGCAACAAAGGCATAGACTAGAAGAACGCTCTTGGTATAAATAATTAGGAAAGAAAAAAATTAAAGAAAATACATTAAGTACATAGGAAAGTTGTGTCAGATTCGTTCAACTGTTCTTCCTATGTACATATATGAAGACAATAAAATGAAACTCCTCATAATGTACATCCACAATAAGGGGATCTTAATTAGAATAAGATATATTCAATGTCTGTATAAATATGTGAAAATATACTCCACTGTTACATACATCTAAAAAACAAATAAAATTTTAAAAAGAAAATATATTAAGTATTCCATTAAAAGCTTAAGAATGAAGAACTAACAGACAACCTCCATGAGTAAAAGCAAAGCATAAATATATCACCAAAATAACTAAAAGGAGTGAAATAATAAATATAAAGGAAAGTCAATATAGATGAATATTATCTTAGTTTAGTTTGTATTGCTAAAACAAAATAAATGACACTAGAGAATCTATCAAAAAGGTCTATTTGGTTCATGATTTTTATAGCTACAGAATCCTAACAGAATGATGATGGCATTTGGCAAGAGACAGTTATTTCACCACATGGCATATACCATCACATTGTGGGAGCACATTAAAGGAAGAGCAATGGTGAGGTGGGAGTAAAGAGAATGTGGAGCTACCAGGATCACTATTTTATAAAAAACTCCTCTTTTTAGAATTGATATATTTATGTTAGAAATAATATACTCTGCAAGATCATCACAAATTTCTTCATGATGTAGGTAATGAGCTAGTAAGCTCCCACTAGGTCAATCCTTTTTAAGATCACATCACCATTCAATAGCCTTTCTGTTGAGATAAAGCTTCCCATGACCTTACCTCTTTGGTGTATTGCTCAGCTTTTCCTTGCTGTTACCAGAAAGAACAATTTAGAGCAGGAAAGTTTTATGTTGCTTCACAGTATCAGTTGTCTCAGTATATGGCCATCCAATTTCATTGTACTGCGCTTGAAGTAAGGCAGAACATTGTGGAAGAGAATGGCATTGGGATTCTGCCCAGTTTTTGGCAGCTATGAAGCAGAGACTGAGTGAGGGTCCAGGGAAAAGCTACACCCTTCCTGAGCATGCCCCAAGATATCAACTTCCTCCAACTATATCCCAATTCTCAGTAGTGCATTAAGCTATTAATGTATTAATCCATCAAGTTAATCCACTGGTGAAGTCATATCTCTTATGATTCAATCATTCCTTAAAAGCACCAACTCTAAACCTTGGTAAAATTGGGATCACGCTATCAACACATGAGTTATATCTGGGGAGGGTACCTCTAGATCCAAACCATTACTGGGTAAAAACCATACCAAAACCACAGAAAATGTCAAAATGACAGCTGGTAATATGAAAAAAAAATAATGAAGGAAATTATAAACAATTGATATTAGGAATTTTAAAAGCACAAAAATGTAATCAACACTTTTAAAATTAAAATTAATTTTAATCTTTCAGCAAGTATACATCAATATATTTAATAAAGCATATTAAAATTTTAAAATTTGGAAAGTACTTCTACACTTGGTGAAGAAGAAAGAAATATAATAATCTAAAATAATTGGTGGAATTCGAAATAATCATGTTACTTACATGATGTTTCTTGATTAAATAAACTTGATTAAACAAATCCATACAGGATTCCAATATCTATGCTATATTTCTATAATACCAGGAGACTATGACTTTGCTAAGAAAATATCAGAGGTAGCCCAAAATGTAACATTTGGCTGAGTTTGAAGTCTTATGAGAACAGAAAGTAAACATCAAGGTAGTAGAAAATTATCTGAGTGTTGAAGCTCATCAGTACATAAAGTGAAATCTATACCATGACAACATAAATATTATCCTAGGAATGCCAAATTGGTTTAACATTTGGAATTCCAGTGATGAAATATATTATATCTAAAGAAAGAAAACCATACATATATCAAGTTCCTTAAAGAAGAGGTAAATATTTAATTGTTCAAGTTATACAAAGAATCTGCATGAGAATTCAATACTGAAAGGGTGATTACAAGTTATTTAACGCATTGTTCAATAATCAATGAGACTAGGGAAAAATCAAGCGACATCAAAGAATACTTCATGATAAACTTTTAAAACCCCACCCAACCAATGAAAAATCATGAAACACTGCAATCAGAGCTTGCATGGAATTATCTGTCTGTAATGTCTATATTAAAAAAGCTACAATGTATAATGTAATAATTGATCTTAACAAAATAGACAACAAGCAAACTAAACCTAAAACAGACAAACAGAAAGAAATAATAACTAAGGGGATTGAAATTCATGAAAGAGAGAATATAAAATCAATGCAAATACTAGTAAAAACAAAAAAAAATTACAATATGAAAAATTTGACTGTTAGATTGATAAAGAAAACATGAGAGATAACTCAAATTATGTAAATCAGAAATATGATAATTTGTATTGTTACTGACCATGCAAAATCAGAAATTATTATAAAGAAATTATTATATGAGAAATTCTATACCACCACATTAGATGAAAAATTAAATGGAGAAATTTCTGAAAAGATACAAATTACTAAGACTGACTCAAGGGTAAATAGAAAACAGCAATAAATCATTAAGAAATTTTTAAAACAGTGGAAAACTTAGAAAACGCAGGCCATATGATGTCAATGTTTCCTGAATTATACCAAACATATAAAGAAGAATTCACACCATTTTTTTTCTCATATAATCTTTCTAAAAACAATAAAGAATTTACAACCTCATTCGTTCATATTGGTATAACTCTTATATCAAAATCAGCTAAAGATATAATGATAAAACTACAGAAAAATCTGTTAGGAATAGGGACACAACTCTAAAAAAAATAGTAGCAATCACAATATAGCCATACATAAAAATAATTATTTCTAATAACCAAGTAATTATTATCCCATAAAGGCCAAGTTGGTTTAATATCTAATTTTCATTAATGCAACATACTCCATCAATAGAACATAAAATAAAACAAAAAATCCCACATAATTATCTAAGTATATGCCAATTATTTTTTTTTAATATTTGTCATTATAAATTTATCAACATACTACAAGTAGAAAACAATGTACACATCTTGACCATGAGAGTCTATGAAAAACTCATAGGAAACATCATGATTAAAGGCAAGTGACTATATATTCTTCCTCTAATATTCAAAAGAAGAAAACATTGTCAGCTTTCACATCATATATTCAACATTCTTTTGGAGTTTTTAGCCACTATATGTAGGCAAGAAAATGCTTGTATATAATATCACCTATATAAAGAATATCCTAAGATAGTCACAAAAATTACTAGAAATCATAAGTTCAGCAGGAAGGCAGGATTTAAATTCAATGTAAAAAAACTAATCAAATTTCTGCATGCTTCAAAGAAAAATTCAAAAATAAAATTAAGAAAAAAGTAATTTATAGTATTATTCAAACTGTTAAAACATTTAATAATACATTCTTGAAAATATTAAAAGTCTAATAATTTCAAATCTATAAAAAATTTTCAATAAAATTATGGAAAAAGAACCCATGTTCATGAATCAAGAAATTTAATACTGTTAGAATAGCAATGCTCCCAAAATTGATATAGCAATTCAACACAGTCTCATCAGAATCTCAGATGACTCTTAACAAAAATCAACAGTGTTAATAAAATGGAAACGAAAATAAAACTACAACAGAAAAGTTGAATCAATATTGAAAATCAATAAAGAAAAAGGACTCACAATTTCTTATTTCCAAATTTATAACCAGGAAAACATAATAAAGAGAGAGTAGACCTGACCTAGAATCAAGAAGCCATAAATACTCTATGTATCTGTGGTCAATTGATTTTGACAACAGCACCATGAAAATAAAATAGAGAATACCATAGTGTTATCAGAAAATGTTGCAAGTATATCCTATAGCCACACATAAAAGAATTATGTTTAACCCTTATCTAACACCATAAAAAAATTAACTTAAAATTATTGAAGACCTAATGTACAAGCTAAAACTATAAACCGCTTCATATATATATATATATATATATATATATATATATATATATATATAAAATATACATATATATTTAAAATATACATATATATTTAATATAAATATATATATATATATATATATATTTAAAATATATATATACATATTATATATATATATATATATATATATATATATATATATATATATATATATATAATTTAAATCTTTGTGACCTCTTTTGTGCAAAATCTTCCGAGATATGATACAAAAACAGCCTCAAAAAATACTGAAAAATAAATTTGACTTACACTATATGTTTTAGTTAGCTTTTTCACTGCTATGACTAAAATATCTGACCAGAACCATTTTAAGAAAGAAAAGGTTATTTGTGGCCTCATGGTTTCAGAGTTCTTAGTCCATAGAAGGCTGGCTCCACTCCTCAGGCTCAAGGTGAGACAAAACATCATGACTGAAGAGTGTGGCAGAGGAAACCAGCTCCCATGATGATCAGAAGGAGAAAAAGAGAGAGTCTGCTTGCCAAATACAAAATATGTACCTCAAAGCCATGCCTCTAATGCCCACCTCCACCAGCCATACCCTACCAGGCTTCAGTTACAACTCAGTTTATCCTTATCAAGGGATTAATTTACTGATTGGGTTAAGACTTTCACAACCCAATCATTTCTCCTCTGTGCCTTCTTATATTGTCTCACACATGAGCTTTTGGGGAACAACACACATTCAAACCATGAAATTTTGCTTTTGGCCCCCAAAAGTCCACAACCACTTCACAATGCAAAGTACATTTTATTCAATTCCAAAGGTCCCCATACTCTCCACAGTTCCCTGATTGCCCAAAAATTCAAGTCCAAAGTCTCCTCTGAGCCTCAGAGCAGACTCACATTGTCCTATAAAAATTAGAAGTCCTATAAAAATTAAAAGCTATTTATAAGTATCCAATATACAAAGGTAAAGAATAATCATTTCCATTCACAAAAATAGCGTCATAGAAAGAAGTGATAGGACCAAAATAAGACTGAAATCCAGCTTGTTGAAAAAGTTTGTTGTTCCATGTCTAGCATCAGGGCCACATGGTAATGTGATATTCTCTCCAACAGGATTGTGTAGCTCCACCACTAAGGCCTTGTTGGTTGCAGCCCACGTGGCCTATCTTTTGGCTTATCTCTGCTTAGTTCCTTCAGTTTTCCTACAACAATATCAAATGTTATTGGCAGTTCTTAAGCTCAGGGGTCTCCACTACTGCTTTGGCTTCCTCCTCACATCTCCACACCTTGCTTTCTCAGGGATCACCCACAGGAATATCAACCCTGTCTCACTTTGCCCAGCTTCCAAGGTCTTCCTTTGAAATTTTGGTGGAAGCCTTCATGACCCCAAAACTCCAGCATACTCCATTCCTTCAGAACCAGCACCGTTTGGTTGATGCTGAGGTCTACTGCCATCTTGAGCAGTAGCCAAGACTCCAAGGAACCTGGCTGTATCAGTCTCTTCATATCTGGGTGGCTGAACACACTGGAAAAAATTCTTAGGTCCTCTATGCAAATATTCCCCACTAGTGTCTTTTTCAAGAGAATTTTCACCTTTACTACCTTGAGCATGATACGGTGTGATGTTGCTAACTCCTGAGATGGATCCAAGCCATCTTTCTTATTGTCTGTAGGCAAAATCTTCAGAATTTCTTTAGTGGCAGTAATGTCTTTAACAACTACCACTTCCTTAGGCCCAGTTTTACTCCTGCCTTTTAAGTCTAACGTTTCAAATATTTCTGCTTTGCGCTTCTGAATATCACAATAAATTTGGCTAACAGCCACAAGAAATATCCATCCCACCAACTGAATGCTATGTTGTTTAGAAATTTCTTTTGCCAGATTAAGAAATTGATGGCTTTTAAAATCAGACTTACAAAAAGTCTCAGCATCCTGGCAAAATGCAGACAGATTCTCAGCCAATACATAACATGAATGGCCTCAATTTCAATTACCTATACTGTCATCTTTTTCCTCTAAACCCTCTTTATCCCTGTCTTCATTGTCCATGGTCTTATTGGCATTCTAGTCTTTTGAGCTCCCACAAAAATTGGCCATTAAATTGTGCTTACAACAATATAACCAGCTTGCACTGCTAAACATCTCAAAATTTCTCCCAACAATTCCAGAAAGCTCAAAAATCTTCTGAACCACATGGTCAATTTAGTCACAGCAACAATCCCATTCTAAATACACATTCCTGTTTAAGTCAGCTAATTTTCACTGTGACTAAAAGATTCAACCATAATAATTGTAGAGGAGAATAAGTACATTTATGGGCTCATAGTTTCAGAGGTCTTAATCCATAGACAGTAGTCTCTATTCCTTGGTGCTGAAGGTGAGGCTGAACATCATGGAGGAAGAGTGTTGCAGACGAAATCAGCTAACATGATGATCAGGAAGGAGAGAGAGAGAGAGAGAGAGAGAGAGAGAGAGAGAGAGAGAGAGAGAGAGACTCTACTTGCCCTCTACTTGCCAGATACAAAGTATGTATCTCAAAGCCATGCCTCCAATGCTCACCTCCTCAAGCCACACCCCAACAGCCTTCTGTTATCACTTGGTTTATCCTTAAGAAGAGACTAACTCACTGAATGGATTTAGGCTCTCACAACCCCAAAATCACCTCTCCTCTGAACCTTCCTGCATAGTATCACACATGAGCTTTTGAGGGACACCTCATATCTACACCATAACACCATAAATGCGTGAAAAGATGGCACACAAAATGAGAAGAAGAATTCACAAATTTGTAAAAACACTTGTACCTAGAATTCTAACCATTTAATTAGGATAAATCAGCATTAAATAAAAGGACAATGACCTTGCAGATATTTCTGTAAGAAAATATAGAAAAGGCCAATAAGCATATGAAAGGTGGCTCAATATCATTAGTCCTGAGAAATCCAGTCACAACTCTATAGATACAAATTAATATCTGCTTGGATGGTAAAAAATCAAATTATACCAAATATTGAGAAGAATATAGAGATATAAAAACATCTATGAGTTACTGGTAGGAATTTAAAGTAGAACACTCACTTGAAAACAATCTAGCAGTTTCTCAGAAAGCTAAATGCATTTTTAGGTATATTTTCAAGGGAAATAAATATATATATCCACAAATTTGTACCCAGCTTCTGTTAGCATCATTGTTCTGGCTATTATAAAGGAAGAACAAACTCAAATTAATGGGTGGAGAAATAAATTGCGCTACATTTATAAAAAAAAGTAATGTCATTCAACAACTAAATGAAATGAAATAGTGATACATGTTGCAACATGGAGTCACTTTAAAAATATTCTGGTTAGTAAAATAAGTCAGCTGTGAGATAACCTTGAGTATGAGTCTATTTATATAAAATACTTAGGATATGAAAATATGTAGAGCCAAGAAATAAAAATTGGTGTCTAAGGCTGATAGGTATAGGGAAGAGGAAAGAAGTTTTGCTGTGGAACAAATCAGAATTGGATACTAATGGGTCTGGAATTTCTTTTAGGTGTAACAGTAATTTTCTAAATATTATTGTGGTTATATTTATACAACTCTGCAAATATAATTAAATTTAATTTTGCATTTTGAATGATTGTTTATTCAATGTTTACTTTGGGTAATTAAAAATGGTAGACTAGAGGAACTTACCATAAATAGTTTCTCCTCAATACTGAAACAAAATAAGAATCCCATGACTGTATGATAAAGTAGGAAAGCTGTTGGGAAAAATTTGTGATGCAACTCAGAAGGGCAACATCAGGTGAAACCCAGAAATACTGTTTTTTTTTTGTTTGTTTTTTTTAATCAAAAGACAATTGATAAATTGAATAGGCTACACCAGTCTTGAGCCCTTGGGAGCTCAGTGTAGAAAGGGAATCAAACCTACAATGAGTTCAATGTTCCCCAGGAAGTTTAAATAAAACAGGCTCTATTTTCCAGGAAAATAAAAGAAAAAGTAGAAGAAGCTGATTACAAAGAGAAACTCAAATACAATGAAGTAATCTGGTGTGGAGAATGTCCTTGTACTTCTCACTGGTTTTAATAAAAATGCAGAAGTGGTACCAGTTTTTTAAATTCCATTGTTCTAATTTTCTTCTTCCCAGGAGATTAAAAAATCCCTGCAGCTTTCTTTTTATTTTTTCTTCTTTTTTCTCTGTTTTGCTTTTATTTTGATTGCTTTCTTTTTGTGTCTCTATGAACTTCCAGCTACCAATACTTTGCTTCTCAGTTGATTTTGGGATAGACCAAAAAAGTGAAATTGCACTATATTCACAGGGGAAGATCTTGGTTATAATGGGAGCTGAAATTGTTGTTCTGTGAATTTGCAGAACAAAGAAGAATGAGAGGTACAATCATGTGAAATTGGGGGTCTGAGCTCTGTCACAAAAGTAAAGTCAACAAAAAGTAAAATTAGGTATGATCTGGGTTGAATGGAAAGTTGTTACACCCAGCATTCCAGCATGGTCCTCAGCATCCCTTAAAGCTCAGAAGTGTCTTGAAGATCTGCTGAAAAAACATGGGAAATTCCCACACACCTTTTTATAGCACAAGGACTAAGGTTCTTGTAAAGAAGGGATGCAACAAAATCTGGATCACTCCAAGTTGGACATATCAGTGGCATGTATTAGACTCATATTCCCATCTTCAGATACAAAAAATATAATATTGAGGGTGAACTATTCTCTAAAATGGACAATGCTCCCCTAAAACTATCTGATATGCAAATATAACTGAGGCTCATCACAGATTCCTCTAACAACTATGGCTGGTTTCGGCCAGAACTGAAAATAAACAAAGAGTAGGCAAATTGTGGCTCACCAACCTGCTTATAGCTGGAGGAATATAAAATTGAATTCTCAAAAAACCTGAATTTTTAATACTTATTTTTATATTGGATCTTTTATGTATTTTGCTTTTTCTTCCTCCTTGTTACATCGTGTTTCCAATTTTATGTACTTTTTAATTAACTGAATTTCTCTCTCTCTCTCTCTCTCTCTCTCTCTCTCTCTCTCTCTCTATATATATATATATATATATATATATATATATATATATATACACTTTTAGTTGTTGATGGACACAATACCTTCATTTTATGTATTGTTCTGTGGTGCTGAGTATTGAACCCAGGGCTTCACATATACTATGCAAGTGCTCTAAAACTGAGCTAAAACTCAAGACCCTCAGTACTTCTTTTCTTTATTCCTATGTCCATTACTCTCCCTTCTTCTTAATATTTTTTGATCTCCTCATTTACTTTATTTCATTCCTTCCCACCACTTTTGTTCTTTTTCTTTTCTTTTTTGTCCCTATTTATGTTATAATTTACAATTAAGTATACTTTCATTAACATTTAACATTTCAGCCTAATCTAATTTATTTATGTCCTATTGTTCACTTCAATTAGTACAGCAGTAGAGATCATTAATTTTTTATATGTTCTGTTATATGGTTTGCACTTTAATTAAACTGTTTCTGGCATCTATGGTTTCTCTCAAAGTAGTGCTGGTTGTTGAACTTAGGACTATTATTTGGGGGACTGGATGTTCTGACTTTAAGATGTATCCTCACCTCAGAGCATATTATAAAGAGATAACTGCCTGAAATATATTTACATAATAGATGAATAGAAAACAATCATAACAGATGCACATGCAACAGAGAACCTCCAAAATTGTGAGAAAAATAAACCAAAAAAAAATGAAAAACTGCTCCAAAAGTGTATAACCCCCTAATAACAGAATTCCGACTATAAAAATGGGTGAATTAAGAATTAAAATGTTAATTGTTAAAATGATCAATAATTTACAAGATATCTAAGAAATGAACTGAGGGAGAAAATACAAGATATAATAACATTTCAATGAAGAAATCAAGATTATAAAAACAAAGAAACAGAAAACATGGAAAAGAAAAATATAATAGTCAAAGGAAAAACTCAGATGAAAATATAATACAATTGATCAAGTGGAAAACAGAGACTGATTTCAATCTAGAGTCTATAAACAGATTTTCAAAATAATCAATAAATTTATATGATGACATTAAAAGTAAAGCTGGTTATGGAAAAAATGTAGAGGCAGAAATATCCACTTTAAATTCTCTCTCAACAGAAAAACCAAGGTGACACAGACACACCAATTTTTTTTTTTTATTAACCCAAGTACCTTCACAAGAGTAAGACTATCAAGTGAGAGAACATAGCACCTGCTTTTAGTATAATAATGTAAAGACTATAAATGAAGGGATATTATTGAAGATGATAGAATAAGAGAAGGTTGCTTTTCTGACTGATTTACGGCATGAAACCAAGAAAGCAGATTGGCAGCTTCTCAGCAAGGTATGTAAACAAAAACAAAATGGTGGTGGACTTTACTGGAATTTAAAACTAGAAATTCACATTTGACTAGGGACTCAAGAGCTTGTATATAATACAATAAGAAAAAAAAATATCCAGTGCCATAGTGACTACAATCACTGGAGGCACCAGGCAGATAAGTCCCCCCACAAGCACAGTGTAGGGATAAGGACATTAAAGGAACTCACATTTGTAGGATGCCTGAGACTTGTGCACAAAGAAGCTGAATCTGCCCAAGCTGCATGCAGAGAAAAGAGGAAGAGACCACTTGGGAGCTTCAGTGAGGGGGTGGGCAGCTGAGGGAGCACATTTATGGCAAACTGTGTTTGGCCTGAAATACAGGCCTGACGAAACCATACTGCATGATGTAGAGTGTGCCTAAGATATCAGGAGAAAATCAAATGAAGAGAGGTTTACACAGAGTATAACTGGTCATGGAAATCCACTCAGCTCTCCCACCCACTTCAATCCATCCACTTGCAGGACTGGCTGGGAGAGAAACACCTGGACAGGAATTCAGGATAGAGGAAGGAGAGATTGAGTTTGGAGACAGAACCCAAGAGGCCAGGAAACATGGAGTCCACAGGTGAGGCAGTGTCCTAAGAACTGGTTCCTTCACCACACAAGTGGAAACCAGAGAAGATCCCTGTAGTACAATCCTTCCGCATGGACTGACAACTGCTGGGACCTGGAGGTGCACAGAATGAAAATCTTCAGACCAATCACTCCTCTATGCTGTAGCCAAACTAAGCCTAAGCCTTGCCTTCAGGAGTTCCACCTATGTGATTTCCCTCACATTCCAATAAACACACCCTGAGGATGGAGCAAGCATCATACTCCAGTCCAACCCACCTAACACTGCTGTGAAGAGGAGTTGGGAATCTTTTGAACTCCAATAGAAACAGTTCTTTAAATTTTCACCAAGATCTTTTTAAAAAATCTTTTAAATTTTAATCTTAATTCTTTGTTTTTATTTTGGTCCATAACAGTGACCGAAGGGTTCCTGGATGCTTACAAATATTCATATTTTTTCTCAATCCTAGCATTTTTGAAGTCAATTTTTTTTTTCAAAATCAGTATTTTGAGGACTATTATGTTTGAGTAGCATATTTGGTTTTGTTTTATATTCTTGTTTTTTTATTAATTTTCTTAATTTTTTTCTCTCACATATGTTTTTCTTGATTCTCTTTCTTTCCTTCTTCTAATAGACAATCTCTAATGTTCTCTCTCTCACTTTTCCTTATACATTTACATATGTTTTCTCTCCTCCTGTCCACATATCCTACATCAGTTCTTTTCTCTCCCTGCCCAACATTTGAAATTGTATACCCTTTTGCAAATTTACTGTTATTACGTTGGGTAATAGCTGATCACAACATTTCTTCTTATTATGACAATTAACATTGCAGATATTATAGCAGGAAATGTTTTGTTTAATGCTGAATATTGCATGCACTGTTTATTGTTATTATTTGTCTCCTTTTAAAGGGTAAGGTACTGGAAACCTTCAGGGACACTATAAGTTCACAGGGCAAAAAATCTATTGCCACAGATCCATACTGTTTAGATGGGAAGACATACAAAGAACATTAAAAAAATTACCCCAAACAAACCAAGATAATTTTAAAAATAGAATCCACTGACTACACAGTGGAAGAAATTTCAGTGAAGGAATTTAGAATGTTCATAGTTCAACTGATCTGTGAGGCAAAAGATTATGCTTGAAATAAAATAAGAGAGAAAATAAAAGATGGAAAAGACCACTTCAATAAAGAGAAATTTTGAAAAAAAATAATGAAATAAATTCTTGAAATGAAGGAATCAATAAACAAAATAAAAAATTTAATGTAAAGTGGCACCAGCTGAATGGACCACTTGGAAGACAGAGTTTCAGGGAATGAAGTTCATGAATATAATTTTGAAAATAAAGTTGACAATGGAGAATAGATGTTAGAGACCATGAACAAAAATTCCAAGAAATATAGAATAAGATGAAAAGACCAAATATAAGATATATGTTGATAGTCGAAGGCTCCAAGATTTATATCAAAGGAATACACAATAATTTCAATAAAATAATATTCGAAAATTTTCCAAACCTAAGGATTGAAATACAATATCAGATACAAGACACTTAATTGTACTAAATTACAAGAAGCCCACAACAAGACACATCATTATGAAAATCTGCATATTGAAAACTACAGAACCCTAAAGATAGAAATCAAAGAAAACCTTAGAAGATGGAAAGATCTACCTTGCTCTGGAAAAGGGAGAACTAATATTATCAAAATAACCATACTACCAAAATCACTATACAGATGGAATGCAATTTGGATCAAAATCTCAACGACCTTCCTCATAGAAATAGAAACAGCAATAATGAAATTTACTTGGAAAAATAAGAGACTCACAATAGCTAAGCAATCCTTAGGAAGAAGACTGAAGAAGACCTTAAAATATACTAGAGAGCAATTGTAACAAAAACAGCATGATATTGACACCAAAACAAACTAGGCCACCTATGGTACAGAATAGAGGACACAGAGACTAGGCAACAAAATTACAATTATCTTATATTCAACAAAGGTGCAAAAAACATGCATTGGAGAAAATATAGCCTCTTCAACAAATGGAGCTGGGATAACTGGAAATCAATATGCAACAAAATGAAATTAAACTCCTATCTCTCACCAGGCAGAAAACTCAACACAAAATGGATCAAGGACCTAGGGATAAAACCAGAGATCATGTGTCTAATAGAAGAAAAAAACAGGCCCTAATCTCCATCATGTAGGATTAGGCCCTAACTTACTTAACAAGACACCTATAGTGCAAGAATTAAAATCAAGAATCAAAAAATGGGATGGATTCAAACTAAAAAGGTTTTTTTTTTTCAGCAAAAAAAAAAAAAAAAAATCTGTGAGGTGAATAGAGAGCCTACATCATGGGAACAAACATTTACCCCTGACACATCAGATAGAGCACTAACCACTAGGGTATATAAAACTCAAAATTCTAGACACCAAAAAGAAAAAAAAAAAAACACAAATAACCTAATCAACAAATGGGCCAAAGACCTGAAGAGACACTTCTCAGAAGATGATATACAATCAATCAACAAATATATGAAAAATGTTCATAATCTCTAGCAAGTAGAGAAATGAAAATCAAAACTACTCTAAGATTTCATCTCACTTCAATCAGAATGACAGCTATTTTGAATACAACAATAAGTGTTGGTGAGGATGTGGGGAAAAAGTTGCACTCATATACTGCTTTGGGGACTGAAAATAGGTGTAGCCAATATGGAAAGTAGTATGGAGATTTCTTGGAAACTTAGGATTGGAACCATCATTTGACCCATCTGTCCACTTTTGGTCTATACTTAAAAACAGCACACTACAGGAACACAGCCACATCAATGTTTATAACAGCACAATTCACCATAGCTAAATGGGGAAACCAACCTAAATGCCCTTCAGTAAGTGAATGCATTTTTTTAAATGTGGCATATATACACAATGGAATATTACTCAGCAATAAAAGAGAATAAAATGATGGCATTTGCAGGTAAATGGATGGAGTTAGAGAAGATAATGCTAAGTGATGTTTGCCAATCCACCCCCCCAAAAAAAATGCCAAATGTTTTATTTGACAAGGAGGCTGATTCATAGCAGCATAGGGATGGAGAACATGGGAGGAATAGACAAACTCTAGATAGGGCAGAGGGGTTGGAGTGGAAGGGAAGTGGTATGGGGTTAGAAATGATGGTGGAATGTGCTGGACATCATTATCCAAAGTACGTGTATGAAGACATGAATTGGTGTGAATATACTTTGTATGCAACCAGAGATATGAAAAATTGTGCTCTATATGTGTAATATGAATTTTAATGCATTCTACTATCATATATAAATAAAAAAGAAAACAACTTACAGTAAATAATTATAGAATTTTAAAGGTTGTCATAGGAAAATGACTAGTCCCATTTAGAGTGAAAACTATTTGATGTCATCTTCTTTCTCAGCCAAAACCCTCGAAGACAGAAGGTCTTGGAATAATATACACCATACTTCTGAAAGAAAATGGATGCCAGTTAATAATACTATACCAGCAATATTAAGCTTCAGAATTGCTAAATAAAAGCATTCCATCATACACAAAAGTTAAAAAACTAGAAAGCCTGCATTACAAGACATACTCAATAAAATATTTCATGAAGAAGAAATGAAATATAAAAGTGAAAACAAGCAAAGGGAGAAACTACAAACAGAATAGTTAATAAAAGGAGAAACTAATTCAAAAACCAGAAATAAATGAGAATGACAGGGAGTAGAAATTATTTCTCAATTGTAATATTGAAGGTAAAATGAACTAAACTCATCAATCAAGACACATACTGGCAGATTAGAGTAAAAAACCCATCAAGATGCTCTCTCCAAGAGACTCCCCTCTTAGGCAAAAACGTCCAAAGGGTGAATGTAAAAGGACAGGGAAAAACACATCATTCACGTGAATCTCCTAAAAAAGCAGGAATTTCTATCCTAAATCAGCTAAAAAGGACTTCATGGCTAAATTAATCAGAAGGAGCAAATTTTATTTTGTACTTTTAAGGGGATTATACATCACCAAGATATAGTAATTATAAAGTTTTGTGCCCCAAACAATGGAGAATCTATATGCAATAATAATAATAATAATAATAATAATAATAATAATAATAACACCTTCTCAATTTCAAAAACTAAAGAAAACAAAACACAGAATACTTGACATAACATGACTCTCCCCTCAATGGATATATTCTTCAAATAATAATTAAATAAAGAAGCCAAAGAACTAAAAGATAAAATTAATCATTGACTTAACAGACATATTGAATATTTCTTCCATCAATGACTAAATTTGTTTTCTTCTCAAAAGCACACATGTTCTTCTCTAAAACAATGTCTTAAGCCACAAAGCAACTCTTACCAAAGACAAAACAAACAAACAAAAATAGAGATAATATCTGTATTCTGTCAGAACATAATTGAATGGAATTAGAAATCAACAATGAAATAAAAGATACAATCTACTCTAATACCTGGAGACTAAATAATATGCTATTGAATGACAAAAATGATATCAGAGGAAATAAACAATGAAATAAATAAAAAGTAAGGCAAATGAGAATAGGGATACAATTTGTGAAAATCTCTGGGAAGCTATGATGGCAGTTCTAAGAGGAAAGTTTATTGCATTAATCTAATTCATTAAAATAGCAAGCCACCAAATAAATCATCTAACATTACATCTCAAGCCCTTAATAAGTACAAAATAAGAGTAGGAAGGACAAGTGAACATCACAAGCAATAGAGCACAGGATAAATTAAATCAGTGCTGAAAAGAAATTAAAAAGGAAAAAAATTCACAAAAATCTACAAAACAAGAAATTGGTTCTTTGAAAAATTGAAGAAAGTTATAAAACCATAGCGATGCTAATGAAGAGGAAGAGAAAGAAAACTCAATTATTAAAAATTGTTATATACTAGCAAAAATCACAATGGAATTTAGTGAAATACAGATGACAATAAAAAATTTCAAAATGTATACTCTAATGAAATAGAAAATCTTGAAGTTATCAAGAAACTTCTAGAGACATATAAATGACCCAAATTGAATCAGGAGTACAGAGAAAATTTAAATAAACCAACTTAGGTTAACAAAAAAAATCCTACTAACAAAGAAAATCCCAGTACAAGTTGTTCTCACCCAAGCTCAATCAGATTTTCAAAGAATAACTTAAAGAAATACTACTCAAATCATTACATGTAATATAAAAGGAGGAAATGCTGACAAACTCATCTGTGAAGGTAGTATTATCCTGATAACAAAACCAAAGAAATATCAAGAAAAAATTACTTCAGAGCAATATTCCTCATGAACAGATACAAAATTTCTCAATGAAATACTGGCAAAATGTGTACAAAAAATATTTAAAAGATAGTGTACCATGATCAAGTTAGGTTAATCCCAGGGATTCAAGAGTGGTTTAACTTATGGAAATCAACTAACTTCATTCATCAAATCAATAGACAAGCATCTCTTGATTAGCTCAATAGATGCAGGAAAAGCATTTCATAAAATTCAGTATGAATTTATGCTCAAAACACTCCAAAAAGGGATTCTAGGAACATACCTCAACATTTTAAAAGCTATTTATGTTAATCCCAATGCCAACATCATTCTAAATAAAGAAAAATAGAAAGCATCTCCTCTATAAACTGGAACAAGACAAGGATGCCCTCTTTCACTAGTTGTATTCAACATAGTCCTTGAAACTTTAGCCAGAGCAATTAGGCAAATAAAAGAGATTTAAAGGGATGCAAATAGGAAAAGAAGCATTCAAAGTATCCCTATTTGCTGATGACATGATCTTGTATTTAAAAGATCAAAAACAAAACAAAAAAAAAAAAAAAAACTCCACCAGAATACTTCTAGACCTCATAAATGAATTCAGCAAAGTAGTATGATATAAAATTAGCACCCATATATCAATTGTGTTTCTATACATAAATGATAAATCAACTGAAAGAGAAATTAGAAAAAAAATTCCCATTCACAATGGCCCCCCAAAAACAAAATACTTGGAAAAAATCTAACAAAAGATGTTAAAGACCTCCAGCAGCGGGGGGGGGGGGGGGGGGGGGGGCGGGGGGGGGGCAGAACTACAGAACACTAATTAAAGAATTTGAGAAGTCCTTAAGAGATGGAAAGATCCTTTATGATCTTGGATAGGCATAATACAGTGATTCAATGACCTCAATATTTGTAGTAGCTTAATTCACAATTGCTAAGCTATGGAACCAAACTGAGTGCCCTTCAATGGGTGAATGAATAAGAAAATGTGCAATACATCCACAATGGAATATTATTGAATAGTAAAGAAGAATAGAATTATGTCATTTGCAGGTAAATGGATGGAACTAGACTATCATGCTCAGTGAAATAAGTTAATCCCAAATAACCAAAGGCCAAATATTCTCTCTTACAGGGAGATGCTAAGACATAATAAGAGGGTATAGAAGTTGATTGAAATAGGCAAAGATGAATGAAGGGAAGGGAGGAGGGTTTGGAATATGAAAAAGGGAGTGAAAAGGACACCACTTTCCTATGTATATGAGTACTCAACCAGTGTAATTTCATATCATGTTCAACCTCAAGAACGGGATTATAATTAGAATACATTATACTCCATATATATAATATATATAATGGAAAAATATGCTCTATTGTCATGTATATATAAAAATAACAAAAAGAAAAAGTAGAAAACAGAATCTCAGAGTTTGAAGTCTAGATAAATGGACATGAACATTCATACAATATTAAGGAAGAAATCATAATGATGATCAAGTTATTCAAGAACTGTGGAACATAATTAAAACATGTAATTTAAGGTTATAAATTTAAGGTCATATATTGAGGAAGAAGAAGATATAGGATAATGGTGTTCCTAACGTATTCACTGATATAATAGAAAATTTTCCAGTCTTGGGAATGACAGAGACAAACAGACACCAGACATTTAGAACTCCAAATGGGCAAGACGAGGAAAGAAACTTTCAATGGCACATCATAATTAAATGCAATAAAGTCATGAACACAGAAGATAGCAGAAAAGTGCAGGAAGCTGCATTTCTAACTGCACCATGGTATAAGATCAAGTTAGTGATTGTACAACTTCTCAGGAAGGTTGATGAAAGAGGGATTTAACTATAATTTAATACTGGAAACTTGGGGGGACAAGTGCATAGTGTACTGCATACATGGCATACCTTAAGGACCTGTGAGCCGCAGGTAGCTTACCCCTTAGGCACAGCCCTGGGTGTGAGGCCATGTGTTGCAGTCCCTGCACTTGCTCCATGGCCCACTCCTTGGTTGGTCACTGCAAGGAAAGTTAGCAGAAATTGCATTGGTGGCTGCCTGTAATCTGCTTAGCTACTGCCTGAGTATATATACATGGTAACTGTGCAATAAAATCAAACCTGTTTCCTGCTTGGTCTCTGGAGGTTTTGATTAGCGAATCCACCCTGTTCCACACTCTCCTCCACCCTATTCTGTAGACCTCCTCACTTGACGAGAGAGAGGTCATGCAGCTGTCCCTGCCTGAGCAGGGACCCGAGGTAAGCCTATAAGACAGGGTGTGGCCCCTCACAAAGTGGTGAGGAAGGGGAAATGAGGAACCTACCGAATTCCATCAAAGCCTTCAAGTGCTGCTCACTCTATTAGATTCTAGAGGTTTATCCCTAAATAAGAGAGAAGCCCAGAAGTTCTGGGACTTTGTGATTGATATCAGTCCATGGATAAATGGTGCTGATATTTTTGATCCTAGAATGTGGGACAAGATAATGGCAAATGTACGTCAAGGTAAAGAGAGACAGAGGTATACTGTACCACTGCATTTGTTTTTCTATTGTGAGAGCCATTCAGCAAAGTTTAGAGAGCCTGGCAATAAACCCTTTTCATATAATGATGGCCCTGAGGGATGATGAGGGACAGAAAAGAGGAAAAAAGCAGGGGCAAAAATCTACTGCAGAGCAAGCAACTGCAGCAGGCACAGGAAAGCAGGGGTGAAAATTTACTTCAAAGCAACCAAGCACACAGGTGCAGTAGGGAGAGAGGTAGGAAATGGTACTGCTAGCCTTCATGGTGCAGGAAGAGGGGGCTACAAATGGTGCAAGTGCGCCTTCTACTGACAGGCAAAGTTTATATCGTTCCCTGAGTCAACATCAACTGCCTCCTTATGAGGCAATGACAAAGCCAACAAAGGACTATGACAGCTTAGAAATGACCAGGCCACCAGACAGGCCCAAGCCATGGTCTCCCAGAAACCCATTCCAGGAGGCCAGAGAATTTTTTGAAGATCTGTGTAGGATAAAAGATGATAAGTGGGGTAAGAGAGTACAGCCTTCCCAGTCAACATGACCCCCACATCACAGCACCCTGCCACTTTGTATCCACACACATTGGGTACCCTGAAAGAGTTGAAGAAGGCAGTAAAAGGGAATGGGCCCTGGGGGCCATTCACAGAGCAAATAAATGCTCACATCACTCAGTCTTGAACATAATTTCCCTCAAAACTGGAAAGTCCTAGCCAGAGCAACTCTTGAGCCCACAACATATTTGAAGTAGAAGGCATTCTTCTATGATGAATGTGAACAGCAGAAGGATTGTAACCATGCCAGAAATGTTAACCTCCCAGCTGAATGCTTGCAGGGAGAGGAAATCTACAGTTCCCCTGCAGTACAGACTACAGGACCACCAAATTATTTAGATCAGGTGTGGCTCTGTGCTCTAAAATCCTGGAGGAAGTTACCAGCTGAGGGAGGTACAGTTTCTATACAGGGCTGAAGGCATAAAACCACTTAGGAATTGCCACAGTTTATTGACAGAGAAACCAAGGTGGTAGAAGGGAAGGTGTCTCATGAAGGAGCTAGGGTGGCCTTAGCCAAGGAGTTGATCTGTGATTGACTAAATAAGGAACATAAAGCAGCAGTGGTGCCAGTATGAAATGGCACACTGGTTGACTGGATTTTGGCTACCAGAAATATAGGAACATAAGCAGCTCAAGCCTCTTTGGTGGCCTCAGCCATGACAATTGCATAAAAGCAGGACTAAAGAAGCTTGCAAGCAGCTAGTCAGAGACAGCAAAATATTTGCACCCTTTTTTCCCATTGGCCATTTACAACCTGCTGGAGTGAATCCCTGGGAGTTAAAATCTAATGCTTTGTGGCAAAAGGATGTCACTTTCTATGTACCTTTTGGAGATTATATATATATATGTTTTTTTTTTTTTTTTTTTTTTTTTTTTTTCGGGCTGTGTAATTGTCGTAGCCTCAACAGAAGAAAACACAAAAAAAGGTCATCTCCTATCTACTTAAATGTTTTGGAATTATGGATGTTCCCATGTCTATTAAAACTGACAATGGGCCAGTCTATACTAGCAAGATATGTCAAGGAGATTGCAGTGATTGGCATAAACAACACTTCACTGGGATCTTCTACAACCCTTAGACTCAAGACATCATAGAAAGAACACACAAGGAATTAAAGACCATGCTACAAAACAGAGAGGGGAAACTATACCCCTCATGATGCCTTGAAAATAATCTTATTTGCCTTAAATTATTTTTTCAATTTCAAAATTTTCTACATAAATAGCAGCCCATAAGCATTGGGCCCCCCTCACAGGGCCCTCCCATCTACCTATGGTTTCATAGAAGGATCCCATAACAAATGGATGGGATGCTCTGGGGCCCCTCCTAACCATCGTTTGAGGGTTTACATATGTTAATAGGAGCCTCACCCCATATGGATGCCTGCCAGAAAGCCAAGCCCTGAACACCCAGAACCACAAACTAAGAAGATGAAGGAATTAACTCAGGAGGAAAAACCTCTCAAGCAGAGGTCTCATCTATGCAAATGGACCTCACATAAAGTAACCTGGGGTGATATTAAAGGTCTTGTTGAACAAGCCACCAGATTGGCCCCTTTGCCTGGTGGCAACCCATCCCCGGGCCTATAACAATGGTCCTAGTATGTGCAGTGCTCACTGCTAACAGTTAAGCCTCCCGTCAGGTAAATTGGGCTTTGGTTACTAGGCCATCACTTTTAGCTATTGCTAATTGGAAAGAGGCTTTACCCAAACTCTTCTCCAATAATTCCAACCTTATTAATCCTGAGTTATCCATCCAGGAGGTAACCGTAGCCTGGAATACCAGAATTTTCTTACCCACTCTGCCTATTTTTTCTCCATAGTGGATAGTGAAAACTATAATTCAGATAGTCCCCTCTGTTTTGCTCTTGCCAATAAAAGTACTGTAGATAACTATAATAAGTCATATGTTGGGCTGGCTCTGACTGACCTTAGAAGTATAGTTAATGCTACTATTGCCATAGACTCCCCTATGTCAAATGCAAGAAATCCTTGCTGCCAACATGCCCAACAATGCTTTTTGGAAAGCGCCCCCCCCCCAGACAATGATAGCATCCCATGGAATCAATGTGTCACTGCCATACCTTATCTCCTTGATAAGAGAAATTTCTCTGAGGAAGAAGAAAATCTATGAGCCTGGTTGAGCACAGCTCCTTGTAATATAACTGATGTGCTTCAAAACCACATGCACTACTGCAGTAACTACTACACAGGACTAGCCATTACCAATTGGTATGCAGAGAATCAGTATGGCATGATAGATATCACACCAATATTGCTAGCTGCTATACCTATCGAATGGGCAGCAGCCACCTGGATGAATGGGTCTAATATTCAGTCCAGACCCTGACCATGGATTTGCCTTTGTGACAAATTATACCCATACCCACTATGCACAAGTTTATGTTATGCCACCCATTGCCATGCTAATAATCAATGATACTGATGTCATAAATATCACTCATACAGAGATCCCTTATGCAGTCAATACATCCTGCTGGTTCACAAATTGTCTAACCCCTGCTATGAAAGCTAAATGTATATTTATACTCAGAGTGCCCCCAGCAATCTGTCTTCCAGTGAGTGGAGGAGTCCAGAGACATGGAGATGAAGATATGAATGAGATCCTACACCAGACAAGGCATGAAATTAGCCTCATCATTGCTGGAATTATTGTCCTGGTAGCTGCCATCCCTGCCACAGCCACTGCTGCTACTTCACTCACTCAGCATATCCAGACTGCTCAGACTGTAAAAAATTTGTCTACTGTCACATCAGAAGTCTTTACCATTCAAAATGACTTAAATAAATGGTCCTGAGCTGCTATTTTAGTCATTCAGCAAGAACTAGGCCTCCACTAGGAACAACTAGATATTCTGTTTATGTTGCAAAGGCTCACTTGTGACCCTGAATTTCATAGTATTTGTGTCACCCAATATGCTGTATCTGACAATGTAACCTTACACTTCCCCAATTTTTCTCAGTATATTAAGGGTGCTTGGGATGTTAACTATGTTATGACTATGCATAACCTTACCAAGGCAATTGTCAAAATCAATGAGACAAAGATGTCTATTTTGACAACCTCTTCTTCTTTCTTCCAGGGATTGACTGAACATTGGAAAAACCTGATAGCCAAATTACCTAATTCTTATAATGCTATTACCATGACCCTATTGTTTATAATAGTAATAATATTTTCTTTTCTTGAGTTGTGAGATGCTTATGTAACCATGTAAAGGCCATCACACACAAAAAAACAGCAATTCTGGATAAAGTCCTTGCAGCACCATCAGAGGGGGGAGAATGGGGACAAGTGCATGGAGTACTGCATAAATGGCATACATTAAGAGCACCCGAGTGGCAAGCCACTCCTCTTGTATGATGTGTGTGAGCAACAGGCAGCTTACCCCATATGCACAGCCCTGGGTGTGAGGCCATGTGCTGCAGTTCCTGAACTTGCTCCATGACCCACTCCTCGATTGGTCACTGCAAGGACAGTTAGCAGAAATTGCATTGGTGGCTGCCTGTAATCTGCTTAGCTACTGCCTGAGTATATATACATGGTAACTGTGCAATCAAATCAGACCTGCTTCCTGCTTGGTCTCCAGAGATCTTGATTAGTGACTCTGCAGCCACACTCTCCTCTACCCTATTCTGTGGACCTCCTCACTGGATGAGAGAGAGCCCACACAGACACTTACAGTGGCTTAGAAACTCATAAATTTGTAATAAACAAGAAAAAAAAACAGCATAGCCCACCCATCATTCACCAGTGCAGAGTCTCCACAGACAAAGTGAGGGAGACATAGTCTTAGTATAGAAAAACTGGAGGTTAAAAACGCTGCTTAATCTTAACTGGACCAGAGATGCGAACCTGCACTACATTTTGGTAATTGCAAAAAGTGCTTATGTATTTAAGACGTGCACTCTGTATTTCAAGTGGCCCAGGAGAGCTGAGGCAGGAGCCATCTTGTCGTGAATGCACAGCAGCAGTGAGATCAGAAAAGGAAAGACATGCACACATGCACAGAAACAATATGCCAGCAGGTGCCTGTCAAGGGATGTAGGCTTTACCTGATGGAACATATGAGAAATGGGCACCGAGTAGATGGTACTCTGGAGGACTCACATTAGAAGAGCAAAGATGAGCCCCACTGGCTTCTCTCTTGTGTCTGTTATCTCATGTGACCAGTTGAATTGGCCATGAGTCTTAACAGGCAGTGGTGAGTGCATGAACTAATTCAGAGAAGGCTCTGGTTCTGCACAGCAATGAGTTGTGGATCAGAAGCTCCTGACACAAGATTAAATTTATTGGAAGATTTCCAAGAACCAGACTTGAGGAAGAGAGAGGCCACCATCTAGCCCCAGGGGCAGATCAATTTAGTCTCTCCAAAGAAGGCACCAACCAACAATACCTGATTAGAGCTGAGGCATAATTAGACATCAGCATTGACTGCTGGAATTCCCCTCATAGAATGCTGCAGAAATGTTACCCTAGGAATGTAACAAACCGGTCTTATGGATAAAATCCCAACTAACACTATGTCCTAACAGATCCCACCTCATAGTGGTGAGAAAGGAAGCTGATTCCTATATCAAAGAGCTTTAATCTTAGCTCAATCCAACTGTTATCTCAGAGAGGAACACAAAAACAGAACAGAGATAATAATCCCCATGCTTTGCGCTATCCTCTGTGGAGAAGGTTCCATAAATTTTCACTAAGATTTTGGAATTTTCTATAATTTTATAATTTAAGTTAATTTAATTTATTCTTTTCACATGTGTGTTTATGCATGTGAATTCTGGCTATGTTGATCATTTCAGGGATATAAATACATACACTTTTTTTTTAAATTTTCTCTCATGTTTATCATTGCTTTGGGTGGAGTGATGTGGATTGGACCCAGGTGTTTAACCACTGAGCCCCATACCCAGTGCTCCTCCTCCTCCTCCTCCTCCTCCTCCTCCTCCTCCTCCTCCTCCTCCTCCTCCTCCTCCTCCTCCTCCTCCTCCTTCTTCTTCTTCTTCTTCTTCTTCTTCTTTTTTAAAGACAAGGTCCCAATTAGCTGCTAAGGGCCTTCCAGAGCTCCTAAACCTTGCTTTGAACTTGTGATACTCCTGCCCCAGCCACCCAGGGATTACAGGCATGTGCCACAGCACCCATGCGGCATTTTAAAAATGTAATTATTTTTTCCAAGTATTGCATTTTGAGGCTTTTGGATTGTGTATTTTGGTTTGGTTTTGTGTTATTTTAAATTTGCTTATTTCTCATTTCTCTTTCTCTTTTATCTTCTGCTAATGGCCAAAGTTTATCTTTCTCTGTCTCTCAGTATCTCAGTATTTTCCCCTCCTTCCATATAAACATCATCTGCTGCATTTCTTCTGCATTCTATTGACTTTCCAAAATAGCGATGTCTTTTCTAACTTCCAAACACATTTTCTTTTTCTCATAATTAACTGTATTTTTACCATCATCCAGAAATAATCAGTTTATCTAATTCCTTCCCTCACCATTGATGCAAATATAATCATTGGTTCCAGTGGATGATAGAGTTGACACCTGCTATTCATTTTACAGCCAGAGCTAGTTCATGGTTATTGCTTTCACTGTTGACAATTGCTAATCTACCATTCTTTATTACTGGTGACAATGTTGAATATGCCATAATAGGAACTGGGTATTTATTTTAGCATTGTTTATTGTTTATTGACTGCAGCAGTTGTTACTATTGTTTATTTGATCCATTCTGTGAGGTACTGGGAGCCTACAGAGACACTGAAAGTACACATGTTAGAGACTTTGCTGATGGAATAACATTTCATGCCATTACTCCAACTCAAGACATGAGGAGACAAAAAGGCCCAAATTAACAAGGACCTAATGAGAAAAATCAGATGGGCAACTGAGAATCCACCATATGGAATCTACATAGACTTTAAAAAACAGAGAGAAGTACCAGGACAAAAAAAAAAAAAGATACACATCAAAAAAAAAAAAAAAGAAAACAAAGAGAGGTAGAGAAATCCAGCTCAATTGATATAAAAGACCAAAACTTCTGAAAGCATAGGAAAATAGGCAAAACAAAAATCTCCCCTCAAAATCCACAATCTCCCATCAAAGGATCCAGCTGATATAGGGGTAGATTAAAACCCAGGGAAAGAGTACAAAAAATTATTACCAAAATGATAAATGAGGGACTGGGGTTGTGGCTCAGTGGTAGAATGCTCACCTAGCAAGTGTGAATCCCTGGATTTGATCCTCAGTACCATATATAAATAAATAAATTATAGTGTCCAACTACAACTAAAAAATAAGTATTAACAAAAGTGTTCAATGAACTGAAAGAAAATCTAATGAAGGCATTCAGACAGTAATTATAAGGGATGCAAGACCAATTGAATAAATAAATAAAAGTATTGAAAAGAAACCAAACAAAACTCTTAGAAATAAAAAGATATAGCCAATATGAAGGGGCACATTTGTAATATCAGTAACTTGGGATACTGATACAGGAGTATATGAGTTCAAAGCCAGCCTCAGAAAATGCAAGGTGCTAAGCAACTAATGTCTCTGAATAAAATACAAAATACAAAATAGAGCTGGGAACGTGGTTCAGTGGTTGAGTGCCCCTGAGTTCAATTGCTCCCCCCAAAAAAATAAATGAATGACATAGTAAATCAAATTAAATATTTCACTTGAAGGAATCCCTAATAGATTAGATTGAAAAAAATAGAATCTCAACTCTTGAAGATAGAACTTCAGGCATTGAAGACAGGATATATGATCTTGAGCACACAGATGGCAGGAAAGGGAAGAAAATTATAGAGCATGGCCAAAATATACAATAACTCTGAGACAAATTTCAAAAACCAAAGCTGAGAATCATTGGGATAAACATGGAGATACAAATGAAAGAAATGAATAACATTTTCAAATGAGATAGTTACAGGAAACATTTCCCATATTAGAAATGATAAAGACATTCCCATACAGGAAACTCACAGGACACCAAATATTTACAGTTAATTAAAAAGCTCATGGAAATATATCATTAAACATGCCTTTTAAAGAAAATGAAGAAGGAATAGTAAAAGCTTCAAGAGAGAAACATCAGATCAAATTTAGAAGCAACCCAATAAGGCTCATTTCTGATTTCTCAGCCCAGACTCTAACATCAGGGAGGGCCTGGAATGAGATATCCAAAGCCCTAAAAGAAAACAAATGCAAGCCAAGGATACTTAGAAAACTAATTTTCAAATTCAAAAAGAAATCAAAACTTTCAATGAAAAGAATAAACTAAAAGAATTCATGACCACCAACCTAGCACTTACAAAGAATACACAAACTGCACACAGAGGAACTATAAAAATTTTCTGAATCTTAAAAAAAGAAAAAAATGATAGAAAAATATTCCAATAAATGAAAATCAAGCCAAAATAAAATATAGCCAAAAAAGTCAGAAAATCACAAATAAATATCCGTAGTAACACTGAATATTAATGATCTAAACTCCCAATTTAAAATATATATATTAGAAGAATGGATCAAAACCCTTGATGCACCTATATGCTTCTTATTATAGATCCATATTATATGCAAAGACATCTATAGGCTGAAGGTCAATGGATGACAAAAAATAACCCAGGCATAGGTTCAAGAAAACAAGCAAGAGTAGCTATGCTCTTATCTGTCAAATCATATTTCTAGCAAAAAAGCACTCAGAAGAGACAAAGAAGGCCACTATATATCCTAGTAAAGGGAAAAATCCAACAAGAAGATATAACAATAGTAAATAATTATGCCCCAAATATCAATACACTCAATTACATGGAAAAAATACTCTCTGACATTAAATCTCTCATAGACCCCAACACAATATTACTGGGGGACTTCAGTACCCTTATCAGTAGCAGTTCATCAAGCATAAAATCAATGAAGATAACTCCAATCTAAAAAAGACAAAAACCAAATGAACTTAATAGACATCTACAGAATATTCTACCACCAAATATCTGAATTTATCTTTTTATAAGCTTTTTATAAAACTTTTTCCCAAAATATGTCATATTCAATATCACAAAGTAAATCTTTGAAAATGTAAAAATAAGTCAATGTAGTCCCATGTATTCTGTAAAACCATGATGGAATGAAGTTAGAAATCAACGCAAAGAAAATTAAGAGAAACTGCATAAACAGAGACTGAAAGTTAGTATCTTAAATTTTAAAAAAAATGATCAAAGAAGAAATGAGAATAAAAATGATGAAATTCTTAGAAATGAACAAGAATAGAAACACAACATATCAATATTTCTAGTAAAGTATGTGTTATGGTTTGGATGTGAGGTGTCACTCAAAAGCTCATGTGTTAGTGGAAAAAATCTTAGAGGTGAAATACTTGGTTTATAAGAACCTTAACCCAATAAGTGAATTAATTCCCTGATAAGAAATGACTGAGTGATAACTAAAGGCAGGTAGAATGTGGTAGGAAGAGGGTCATTGGGGGAGTTGTATCTGGTGAGTGTGGAGTATCTCTCTCTCTCTCTCTCTCTCTCTCTCTCTCTCTCTTTATATATATATATATATATATATATATATATATATATATATATGTGTGTGTGTGTGTGTGTGTGTGTGTGTGTGTGTGTGTGTGTATCCTTCCTTGTGTGATGTCTTGAACCACTTTACATGAACACTCCCTTATTTCATGATGTTCTGCCTCACTTCAAACCCCAAGAAATGGATCCAGCTATTGGAATGGACCCAGGTGTCTATGTACTGAGACCTCTGAAACCATGAGCCCCTGAATAAACTTTTCCTCCTCTAATTGTTCTTGTTAGGTCTTTTGGTCACATCAATGAGAAATCTGACTAAAACTTGAAAGTAGTTCTAAGAGAATATATATACTCTTAGAACTAAATATATATATATATATATATATATATATATATATATATATATACACACACACACATACATACATACATACATAATTGAGTGCCTACATTAAAAATCTCAAATATCTATCTAAAGAAGGGATGGGACAAAAGTAAGACTGAAATCTAGCTGGGCAAATAGGTCCTGTGGTTCTGTGTCTGGCATCCACAGAACATAGAATGATGTCTTCTCCAATGATCTATGATAGCTTTCCCCTTTAGCTTATTTGTTGCTGTCCAAATGGCCTTTCTTTGCGCTTGTCTCTACTCAATTCCTGCAGCTTTCCTAGGGTGATGTCCCACATTAATGGAATTTTTTAATCTCAGTGGTCTCCAATGCATCTTTGGCTTTCTTCTCCCATCTTCACAGCTTGCCTTCTCAGGAAGAACTCACAGGGACTCCAACACTGCCTCACTTTGCCTGATTTCCAAGTCCTTCCTTTGAGATTGTGATGGAAGCCTTCATGACCCCTAACTCCACCATCCTGCATTCCTGCTTAATCACCATCACATGGTTGATGCCAAGGTCTGCAGCCACATGGAGCAGTAGCTAAGCCTCCAGAGACCCTGGCTGTAGCAGTCTCTTCTTCTCTGGGTGGCTGAGCACATTGAAAAAATTTCATAGGCCCCTTGTGCAAAAAAGGTGCCCAATTGGTGTCCTTCAAGAGAATTTTTTACTTTTAATTCCTTTATTCTGCAATGGATGTGGTCTTGACAATGCCTGAGATGACCTCAAGCCATCTTTCTTATTGTCTCTTGGCAAAGTCTGTAGCATTTCTTTACTGGCAGTAATGCCTCTAACAACTACCACTTCCTTAGGCCCAGTTTTACTTCTGCCTTTCAAATCCAAGTTTTTAAAATCTTTCTGGTCCTGATTATCACAACAAACTTAATTAAAAGCCACCAGCAATATCCTTGCCACCACCTGAATTATATGTGCCTAGACATTTCTTCTGCCAGATTCAGAAGTCTATGGCTTTTAAAATTATCCTCACAGAAAATCTCAGGATACTTTCAACATGTAGACAATTTCTCAGCCAGAACATAACATGAGTGGTCTCTACTCCAATTATCAATAGTATCTTTCTTTTCCTCTAAACCCTCTTGAGCTCTGTCTTCACTTTCCTTGGTCCAATTGGTCTTCTAGTCTTCTAAGTGCCCACCAGAATCAGCCATTAATCTCTGGTTACAATAATCTAAAGTAATTCTAGCCTGCAGTGCTAAACATTTCAAAATTACTCCAATCAATTCCAAAAAGCTAAAAAAGCTTCTGAACCACATGGTGAGTTTAGTCACAGCAACAACTCTGCTTTTTGTTACTCCATTTCTGTTTTAGTCAGCTTTATTCTACTGTGACTTGAAGTTCCATCCAGAACAACTGCAGAGGAAAAAGTTTATTTGGGGGCTAACAATTTCAGAGTTCTTAGTTTATAATTTATTAAAAAGGCTGGGACTGTAGCTGTGTGTCAATGCACCTGTGGCTCCAATTCCCAGTACCCCCCAAAATAAGCAAGTAAATAATAAAAAATATTAGAAGTAAAGAATTATTAGAAGTAAAGACATTAAAAGATCAGACCTGCAATTAATGAAATGGAGGACAGTAGAAAAATACAAAGGCTAATACAAAGAGATTCTTTTAGTTAACTTTTTCATCACTGTGACCAAAATAATTGACAGGAACAACTTAGGGTGGCTGGGGCTATGACTCAGTGCTGTGGCACTTGCCTAGCACATGTGAGGCACTGGGTTTGATCCTCCACACCACATAAAAAACTAAGTAAAAAAATAAATTTAAGGCTGAACACAGTGGCACATGCCTGTAATCCCAGAGGCTCGGGAGGCTGAGGCAGAAGGATCACAAGTTCAAAGCCAGTCTCAGCAAAAGCAAAGTGCTAAGCCACTCAGTGAGACTCTGTCTCCAAATAAAATACAATATAGGGCTGGTGAATTGGCTCAGTGGTTGAGTGCCCCCAAGTTCATTCTCTGGTACACCACTAAAAAGAATTTGAAAATAAAACAATTTAATGTAACAAAATTTATTTGAGTTTCATTATTTTAGAGGTCTCAGTCTATAGATGGCTGACTCCATTTTCTCTGGGACCAAGGTGAAAAACACATCATGTGTTAAGGGCTCAGTGTAGGAAATCTGCTACCCCCGTGGCAGCAAAGAAGAAGAAAGAGAGAGAGAGTATAGGTGGAAGGGACTTCAGGGAAGAACATTCATTACAGGGCACACCTCCAGTGAGCCAATTCTAGCTAGACACCATCTGCTAACACTTATTACTCAATAAATTCATTCAGACTAGGATTGACTGGGTGATGGCTGTAATAATCATTTTACCTCTGAATATTTTTCCATTAACAGGAGATTTGGGAGGGATAGGTAATATGCAAACCATAACAGTGATGATTCTTTGAAATGATAAATAAGACTAATAAACTCTTACCAAAAATAATATTATATATATATATATATATTTCACATATGAATATATGATATATATAAATCATATATATAATATATTTGAATTAAATTAATAGAAATAGAGACAAAAAACAAGATATTACAACAAACACACTAAAATCCAGAGGATAATTACAGAATTTTGGAAAGAAGGAAGAAAGGGATAAAATCATAGACACATATAATCTACCAAAAATGAACCAAGAGGATATGAACCACTTGAAAAAGCTTTGTACAATATTTGACACCCATTCATGATTTTAAAAAAATCTCAATAAACTACAGATAGACAGAAATTGCCCACTTGATGTAAATAGTATATAATTCAAACCCAAAGACAATACAATACAGAATATGGGAAAATACAAAACATTTCCTTGAAAATCAAGGCAAGCATGTTCACCTTTACTACTCCTGTTCAATACAGTACTTCAAAATTTAGCCAGATAAATTAGACAAGAGAAGGAAACAGGGACAATGCAAATAAGACATGAAGAAATTATAAATATAAAGGAGGATGTAGTCAAAATGGTCTTTTTTGTACATGATATGATCATATTTTTAGAAAATCTTAAATGTTCCTTCATAAGTCTTCTAAGGGGTGATAAGCAAATTGAGCCAAATAGCAGGAAAAGTAATTAGCATGCAAATATCAATAGCTTTTTTACTTAAAATTAAACCACTGAAAAATAAGTGAGGAAAATCAATTTATTCACCAAAGTCTCAAAAAATACTTAGAAATAAATCTAATCAGTGTTGAAATACCTCTACAAGTAAAATTAGAAAATGGTGAAAAATAAATCAAAAAAGACACCCAAATTTGCAAAGTCACCCATGGTTGTGGAAAAGCAAAATTAATATTGTTAAAATTTCATACTACTAAAAGTGATCTATAGATCCAATGCCATCCTTATGAAAATATCATTGGTATTCTCAGAACTAGAAAAAATAGTCATACAATTTTTATGGATGGAAAAATGACCTCAAAATAACCAAATCAATTCTGTGAAAAAGTATCAAATCCAGTGGCATCACAATACCTGACTTCAAATGATACTACAGAGCCAAAGTTAAAAAAAAACAAACAACAACAACAACAAACTTTGGTATTGGCATTATAATAGATATATACACCAATGGAATAGAATGTAATAAAGAGACACATCCACACAGAGATAACACAGATATAGCCATCTGATTCCTAACCAAAATGACAAAAAATACGTGGGAGAGCATGGCTAATTAATGGTGCTTGGAAAACCGGATATACATTTGTAAAAGATTGAAACTAGATTCCTAGATCTCAACCTACATTAAAGTCCACTCAAAATTTTGGAAGCCCTAGGAACAAGACCAGAAACTTTCCAAAATTTCCAGAAGAGAATATGGGGGAAATATTCTACCATATAGGCATAAGCAAAACCTTCCTAAATAAAATTCCTATAACTCAGGATATAAGAGAAAAAAAATTAAATGGTATGTCAAGAAACAAAAACTTTGTGCACAGTACAGGGAACAATTCATTTTGTGAAGAAAGACTATATAGATTGGGATAATATATTTTCCAGTTACTTCTCTGACGCAGGATTAATATCCAGAATATATAAAGAACTAAAAAAAAAAAGAAAGAAAGAAAAAGAAAAACAACAAAATATTCCATTCAATAAATGGGCAAATGGACTAAACAGATACTTCTCAAAAGAAGTAGTACAAGTAGCCTAGAATTAAAAATTTTTAATATATTTAGCCATTAGAGAATTGCAAAGTTATACTCTCCTGAGATTCCATGTAATTTCGATCAAAATGGGAACCAAGAATACAAATAATAATAAATTCTGGTCAGAATTTTGGGAAAAGAGAATTCTTATGCACTATTAGTTGGAATGTAAAATTTTTTAGCCTATGGAAATCAGCATTAGATTTGTTCAAAAACTAAAAATGTAACTACCATGTGATCCAGCTATATTACTTCATGGTATCTCTGGTAAAGATTTAAAGACAGCACACCTTAGCAATACATGCATTGCCAAATGTATAACAGCACAATTCACATAACCAAAATATGGAATCTGACAGAAATCCATCAACAGATTAATGGATAAAATATGATACACACACACACACACACACAGAGAGAGAGAGAGAGAGAGAGAGAGAGAGAGAGAGAAAGTCTTATTCAGTCCCAAAGAACAAAACCATGTAATTTGCAGGAAGATGGATGGACCTAGATAAAATTATGTTAAGAAACATAATCCAGTCTCAGAATTCAAGTGTGATGTGTTTTTTTCTTATGTGTTTTAAGCTGAGAGAAACAAATGACTAAAAAGTGATCCTAGAAAAATAGAAGGGGGAGACCAAAAGAGTAGGTAATGGAAACAAGATAAGGGAGGAGGAAAGGGCAAGAGCAGATATTGAGAAATTAAATCGTTCAAATTCTATATGCATGTACAAATATGCCACAATGAAAACCAGTATTTTGCATAATTAATATGAACCAAGAAAAATATAAAAGAAAAGCTGTGTTTTGTTATTTTCCTTTTGTTACTGCTGTGATTGTTTCATAGTGTCAAACCATAGATTTCCATTTAAAATAAAATTCACGAAGATGAAAACTAAAAGTTTAACTTTCCTTTTCCTTGATTCGGATATACAATTATTTTTTGCAATTCACTTTTTAAAATTAATTTATTTATTAAATAAGGTATATATGACATCAAAATGCATTTTGATTCATTGTACACAAATGTAGTATACAATGAATTCATTTACCTGGTTATACATGATGTAGCTTTGCACCATATGTGCAGTCATACATGTACCTAGGGTAATGATGTCCATCATATTCCACCTTCTTTCCTGCCCCCACACCCACTTCCATCCCCTTCATCCTCTTGGCCCAATCAAAAATCCTCCATTCTTCCCATGTTCTCCCCTATTATGGAATAGTATCCCCTTATCAATGAGAACAACCAGGCTTTGGTTTTGTTGGATTAGGTTACTTTGCTTAGCATTATATTCTCCAAATCCATACATTTACCTGAAAATGCCACAATTTTATTCTCATTTAATGCTGAGTAATATCCCATGGTGTATATACACCACAGTTTTTTTTAATCCATTCATCTATTGGAGGGCATCTAGGTCAGTTCCACAGTTTATATATTGGGAATTAAGCTGCTATAAATATTGATGTGGCTGTGTCACTGTAGTTTGCTCTTTTTAAGACCTTTGGGTATAGACGGAGGAGTGGGATAACTGACTCAAATGGTGGTTCCATTCCAAGTTTTCTAAGGAATCTCCATACAGCTTTCCAGATTGGTTGCACTAATTTTCAGTCCCACCAGCAATACATGAGTGTGCCTTTTCCTCCACATTCTCTCCAAGACTTATTGTTTGTTTTCTTCATAACTGCCATTTTGACTGGAATGAGATGAAATCTTAGAGTAGTTTTGATTTGCATTTATCTAATTGGTACAGATGTTGAACATTTTTTCATATATTTGTTGATCCATTTTATATCTTCTGAGAAATGTCTATTCAGCTCCTTAGAGCATTTATTTATTGGGTTTTTTTGGTGTTAAGTTTTTTGAGTTTTTTTATATATCCTGGAGATTAATGGTCTAGCTGACATGCATGTGACAAAAATTTGCTCCCATTTTGCTCTCTCTTCACCTCATTGATTCTTTCCTTTGCTGAGAAGAAATTTGCTCTCTCTTCACCTCATTGGTTGTTTCCTTTGCTGAGAAGAAATTTTTTAGTTTGAATCCATGCCATTTATTGATACTTGATTTTATTTCTTGTATCAGACTGATACCAAAACCAGGCAGAGACAAATCAAGGAAATTAAAATTTCAAACCAATGTCACTGAAGAACATAGATGCAAAATTCTCAACAAAATTCTGGAACATCATGTACAAAATCATATTGAAAATAGTGTACCATGACTAAGTGAGATTCAGGTTCATTATAGGGATGCAGGTTTGGTTCAACATTCAGAAATCAATAAATATAATTCATTCCATTAATAGATTTAAAGATGAGAATCATATGATTATATCAATTTATGCAGAGAAAGCATTTGACAAAATACAGCACCCTTTCATATTCAAAAACTAGGAAATTAAAAAATGTATCTAAACTAAACCCAAGGCCAACATCATTCTAAATGGACAAAATTGGAATCATTTCCACTAAAAACTGGAACAAGACAGGGATGCCCTCTTTCACCACTTCTACTCAATATATTCCTTGAAACTCTAGGCAGAGCAATTAGACAAAATGAAAGAAATTAAAGGAATGCCAATAGGAAAAGAATAACTGAAACTATCATTATTTGCTGATGGCATAATTATATACTTAGAGGATCCAAAAACTCCATATTTTTTTATAGAAGAAATTGAGCATAGGTGAAAAACGATCAAAATCAAAAGTTGAAGGAGAAATAGGAGAGAAAACCATGTGTCCATGTTTAGGTCTTCACTGAGTGAATAAAATTGTTGCAAGGAATGAGGATTTAAAACAAAGTTTTGTCAAAGCAACTAATGTTCTAGCAGTAAAAAGTAAAGTAGGAACATCCTTTCTATTGTTTTAAATACTGTTGAGATGGGTGGAATTAGCAAGACACATAGTGTTTATTCACAGGAATGTGCTTCAGAGTCTCTGAAGTATGAGACTGCACACACTAATTATTATACTAAGATACTTTGAAAAGTTTACTTTATGAAATTAGTTCCATAAAATATAGACTTGATGTAGGGAAACCTCAAATGGTAGGATCACAAAGAAGAAGAGCTTTCACAACCACCAAAATTGAAATAACAACAACAACAACAAAAACAAAAACACAAGTTTTTGGATCTTGAAAAAGGTTCATGTGAAGACATATAACGTCTGAGAAAACATTTTCTTTAGATGGTCACTTCTCCATTAAAAAAAGACACTTCAGAGTGAAAGTCAGGAGCAATTAACACTCCAACTTCGTTGTTCCTATATCTAAGTGTTCACTAGGGCTTCCCATCAATGAAAGCTTACTTCAATCAGAGGATAAGGGAACCCACAGATATAATCTATACAGGTAGGCCTTGTGAAGAGGAAAAAAAAAGGAGATAATGGAGAGAGTGAATTCAGAGAATTGTTAATTTTTATAGTGTAAGAAGTTCAATAGTTGAATTTCACCAATAAATAATTCTTCTAGCCATATTCACCATTGCATTTTTATTAGAATTCTCAATATCGTTCATAGTCACAAGTCCCAGATAATTACCATATTGCTTCTAAAACACAGAAATAATGAACTTTTTGACAATCTTTACACTCATAATATGGATTTAATAAACTACAAAAAATTCTGATTGAATCTTAAGATTGCTTTAGATGTTGTTTCCATTGGTTTATAAGGTTTCTCCACATTTTTAACCCTTTTCTCTTATCTCTAGGTCATTCCTTCTGGAAAAACTTTTCCTTCTTTGGCCAAAATATCCCAGTCTTTCTATATCTGTTATAGTAATGGAAATTATTTGAATGACCTAGTCATTCCATTCAGATTTGTTTTATCTTCTCAGTCTTTTCAAAACTTCTGCTCATGAATGTTCATGATTTTCTAATGGCTCAAAGCTTCTTGCCATTTTATAAATAAAACACCAATATCTTACATTCTTCTACCTCCCTATATTTTCCTTATTCCCTCTGGTATCATTTACTACTAAAATATATGAAAACCCTTAGGCATGGCATTCTTTGATTTTTGATGAGGTATTCTTAAATCAGAAAATCACATTTTTAAATACATATCATGATAGAATAAAAAAAAAATACCATTCAGTGCTTAGTTTATGAATCTCCAGTTTACAATTACAAATAGATTGAAATATTCTTTGTATATTTTACATAAGGTGTATTATATATACATTTTTTAAGAGAGAGAGAGAATTTTTTAATATTTATTTTTCAGTTTTCAGTGGACACAACATCTTTATTTTATTTTATGTGGTGCTGAGGATCGAACCCAGCGCCCCGCACATGCCAGGCAAGTGCATTACCACTTGAGCCACATCCCCAGCCCCAATATATATACATTTAATTGTCTCTTATTGGAATCCTTTTACAAACACCATACTACTTAAAAAAACTCATAACAAATTATATTAACCTACTAGCAAGATAAACTATTTAAAAATGGACTCACATCAATGACCAATGCATTATAATTGCCAGGTCATTGGCATTATTTGTATTGATGAGTCATATTCCTAATTCAGATGCCTTTTCTGTTGTACTATGTTCAGACTGGTCATAAAAAATGAATATCTTGACTTCAGAAGATGGCCGCTGCGTACGGGGGTTGCTGAAGTGCTGAGCGTGGTGCTCAAAGCAGCGGCTTTAATAGAGATTTCGCACAGTCTGTTAGAGCTCCTTTCACCGTTAATCTGTAGCGGACCACTTTGCCAAGGAGCAGGAAGAACAAAGAAATCGAAAAAGAGACGCTTGGCTGCTCAGAGCCGCGGGCGCTTTGCTCCCATCTGCTTCCTCTTTTGCTTCGCTCCGGGCGGAGAAGCTGAATGTGTAATCAGCAGTGGATTGTAAGTACCCGAGGCAAAGAAAGCTCAGAGCGCCCCACCTTTTTTTTTTCTTGAATATTTTTTATACAGGGAGAGTTTGTGGATTGGGATTGTTGGCGGGGCTGTGGTTTCTGTGCCGAAAATCCACTCCGCGGGAGCCGCCATTTGCTTTCTGCTTGCTGTCTTGATGGCTCTGTATACACTGTCCAGCAGCCGCACCTAGAGGTTGGAGCTGGGCTGTGTGCCGAGCCCTGTCCTCCGAAGGCTGGACTGCAGCCTCGAGCGTCTCGGTGGCCTGTTCGCCGTTGCACCTTCGGGCAGAGCCTGCTCTGGGGTCGTTCTGCACCCCCTGCCAGGGGACCCGTGCTCCGGAGGAGGGGGACGGAGAGCCACGGCGGCAGCCGCTTGGGCCCCTGGGGCCGGGCACCGGGCTGAAGAGCTGCGGAGGCCAGGGCGGCTCTGCTACGGTGGCAGACAAGCACAGCGCTCGTGAGCGCGGCCCAGAGACGGAGGCGACGGCGGCAGGGTTTCATTTCTAGAAATCTGGACTGGAAACAGAAGCAGCAGTTTGTATAATCCCAAGAACATACTTATACCAGGAAGCTGTAAGGGCAACATGAATAGCATTGAGGAGATGTAACATGGTGGCAGGCACAGAGAGATCAAGTCTCTGACATCTTCAACTGCGCGGGCATAGGGAGCCGTAAACTGTCTAAATGCTGTTTGCTCAGGATCACTAGGCAATGCTGAGCTGACGTGGATCTGGGGTGTACAGGCTGGGCCCCTCAGAACACACACACAGAGTCCGAATCGGAAGCAATTAAGCTCCGGTTTGCCTGCTTCGTGTGACTCAGCACTAACGATCCCGCTGAAATAATTGGCCGGCCCTTAGGAACTTACAGAGGTAAAAGCCAACCGAGCCTTCATAGGCAGTGGCCACAGGACTGAAACAGGGACTGGGAGAGACAGTCAGGACCCACCCGTTGCATTGGTCACCCGGCAAAGGGAACAAACGGTCACCATTTGCATGGGATATCACCATGGCAGAGAAACGGCGTCACGGGCGGAGGAGATAACTGCATTGAAACCAGCGCGACAGGTGTGTAATCCCCTAGTCATCTCTCTCCACACAGCAGGGAAAACTTAAGGGCCACTCCCAGCTCTCCTGTGAACGTAATAACCAGACCGAGGGAATCAGGAGTGGCGCGGGACTCGCGGCGCGGAACTCCCGGCTACCGCTCCCACCAGTGCTGACAACTGAGGTCTCTTGCACCAGCTACCGGGGGCGTGGCTACAGGAGGGCAAGCAAATTCGCTGGGGGATCTCAGCCCCAAGCTCTACAAACTTAGGGTCTGAGGGAGGCAAACAGGGAGAGTGAGCCCAGGTGTTCATGAAAACAGGGCTCCCAGGAGCAGCAGACCTGGCGTGTAGCCAGTATTGTGGTGAGCGCCACAGGTGAGCACGGCCTGGCTTGAGGAAACACAAGACAAGGCCCTAGACACTCAGCATTGGAGACCCGCCCAGTCTAGGAGAAAGAGTTGCTGCACAGTGAATGGTTCCCACCTATTGAGAGGAGAAGCTTGGCCCAGTGGGCACAGCTCCACCTACTGGAAGAGAAGTTAATAGAACTCTAGGACTGCATTTATTATTATTATTATTATTATTATCATTTTTTTTCTTTTCTTTTTCTTTTTTTTTCTCTTCTTTTTCTTTCATTTTCAATTTGTATTTGTTGTTGTTCTTTAACTTTTTTTCAATGTTTCTATTTTTTTTTAATTTTTTTTATTTTATTATTATTATTTTTTTTTAAATTTTAAATTTCATTTTTTATTATCACTATTATTTTTGTTAAAAATTTTTTTTTCATCTTTTCTTTCTTTCTTTATTATCTAATCTTTGTTATTCTTGTTTCTTTTGTCTTTTCATTTCTTTTCAATTTTCTTATTCCCCCTTCCTTGAATTCTACCTGCCTACTCTCATTCTCTTTAGTGACTTCTTCCCTTCCCTTCTAATATCTTTCCTCTCAAGCATCAAATAAATCTATAAGAGTAAACAGTAACTCAGCAGTCAAACAGAACAAGAAGTAACATGAGCAGCATAAAAAAGCAAGGAAGAAAAGGAGTACAAACAATGAAGGACAGCCTAAATATTCAGGAGGACCTAGAGTCAGCAGAAAAATGGTCATATAAAGAACTCAAGGAATACCTTAGACAGATGGAATGGAACCTTAAAGAAGATACGAGACAGCAAATCCAAACAGTGAAAGAACACTTTGAAAATGAATTACATAGACAGATAAAAGAAGAAGTTAAGCATCTTTATCAGGAGATTGAGATTATAAAAAAAAACCAAACAATAATTCTAGAAATGAAGGAAACGATAAACCAAATTAAAAACTCAATTGAGAGTATCACTAACAGAGTGGAGCAAGTAGAAGCCAGAACATCAGATAATGAAGACAAAATATATCATCTTGAAAAGAGCCTAGCCAACTCAGAAAGGCTGGTTAAAAACCACGAGAAAAACATCCAAGAGATATGGGATAACATAAAGAAACCAAACCTACGAGTCATCGGGATAGAAGAAGGTACAGAGATTCAAACCAAGGGAATGAGTAACCTGCTGAAAGAAATAATTACAGAAAACTTTCCAGAAATAAAAAAGGAAACGGATATACAAATTGTAGATGCATACAGGACACCGAGCACACAAAATCACAGTAGACCAACGCCAAGACACATTGTTATGAAGATATCCAATATACAGAACAAAGAGAAAATATTAAAAGCTACAAGAGAAAGGAGGCAGATTACATTCAGGGGTAAACCAATAAGGTTAACAACGGATTTTTCATCACAGACGCTGAAAGCGAGAAGATCCTGGAACAACGTATTTCAAACACTGAAAGACAATGGATGCCAACCAAGAATTCTGTATCCAGCAAAATTAAGCTTCAGGTACGATAATGAAATAAAAATCTTTCATGATAAACAAAAGCTAAAAGAATTTGCAGCCAGAAAACCAGCATTGCAAAGCATCTTGAGCAAAACACTACAAGAGGAAGAAATGAAAAACAATAACCAAAACCATCAGTGGGAAGTGCCTCTATAAAGAAAGAGGGCGGGGGGAAAGTTAACCATGGAGAAACAAACTAAATTAAAAAAAAAAAAAAAGAAGAAGAAGAAGATAAATAATCAAACATGGCTGGAAGTACAAACCATATATCAATAGTAACTCTAAACATTAATGGCTTCAACTCTCCAATAAAGCGACATAGGCTGGTAACATGGATTAAAAAAACAAATCCAACAATATGCTGCCTCCAGGAGACACATCTGATTGGAAAAGACATACACAGGCTGAAGGTGAAAGGTTGGGAAAAAATATACCACGCACACGGTCCTCGTAAGCAAGCAGGGGTGGCCATCCTCATATCGAATAAAATTGACTTCAAGACTAAATTAATCAAAAGGGATAAGGAAGGACATTATATACTGTTAAAAAGAACCATTCACCAACAAGACATAACAATTATCAATATTTATGCACCAAATAATGGTGCTGCAACGTTCATAAAACAAATTCTCCTCAAGTTCAAGAATCAAATAGACCACAACACAATAATTATGGGTGACTTCAACACACCTCTCTCACAATTGGACAGATCCTCCAAACAAAAGCTGAATAAAGAAACTATAGAACTCAATATCACAATCAACAACCTAGACTTAACTGACATATATAGAATATATCAACCATCATCAAGTGGATATACTTTTTTCTCAGCAGCACATGGATCCTCCTCAAAAATAGACCATATATTATGCCATAGGGCAACCCTCAGTAAATATACAGGGGTGGAGATAATACCATGCATTTTATCTGATCATAATGGAATGAAACTGGAAATCAATGATAAAAGAAGGAAGGAAAAATCCTACATCACATGGAAAATGAAAAATATGTTACTGAACGATCAATGGGTTACAGAAGACATAAAGGAAGAAATCAAAAAATTCTTATAGATAAATGAAAATACAGACACAACATATCGGAATCTATGGGACACAATGAAAGCAGTTTTAAGAGGGAAATTCATCGCTTGGAGGTCATTCCTCAAAAAAAGGAAAAACCAACAAATAAATGAGCTCACACTTCATCTCAAAGCCCTAGAAAACAAAGAGCAAAACAACAGCAAATGTAGCAGAAGGCAAGAAATAATTAATATCAGAGCAGAAATCAACGAAATTGAAAAAAAAGAAACTATTGAAAAAATTAACAAAACTAAAAGTTGGTTCTTTGAAAAAATAAATAAGATCGACAGACCCTTAGCCATGCTAACGAAGAGAAGAAGAGAGAGAACTCAAATCACTAACATACGGGATGAAAAAGGCAATATCACAACAGACACTACAGAAATACAGAAGACAATTAGAAATTATTTTGAAAACCTATATTCCAATAAAATAGAAGATAGTGAAGACATTGATAAATTCCTTAAGTCATATGATTTGCCCAGACTGAGTCAGGAGGATACTCACAACTTAAACAGACCAATAACAATAGATGAAATAGAAGAAGCAATCAAAAGGCTTCCAACCAAGAAAAGCCCAGGACCGGATGGGTATACAGCGGAGTTTTACAAAACCTTTAAGGAAGAATTAATACCAATACTTTTCAAGTTATTTCAGGAAATAGAAAAAGAAGGAGCTCTGCCAAATTCATTCTATGAGGCCAACATCACCCTGATTCCGAAACCAGACAAAGACACCTCAAAGAAAGAAAACTACAGACCAATATCTCTGATGAACTTAGATGCAAAAATTCTCAATAAAATTCTGGCGAATCGGATACAAAGGCACATCAAAAAAATTGTGCACCATGATCAAGTAGGATTCATCCCTGGGATGCAAGGATGGTTCAATATATGGAAATCAATAAATGTTATTCACCACATCAATAGACTTAAAAATAAGAACCATATGATCATCTCAATAGATGCAGAAAAAGCATTTGACAAAGTACAGCATCCCTTTATGTTCAAAACATTAGAAAAACTAGGGATAACAGGAACTTACCTTGACATTGTAAAAGCTATCTATGCTAAGCCTCAGACTAGCATCATTCTCAATGGAGAAAAATTGAAGGCATTCCCCCTAAAATCTGGAACAAGACAGGGATGCCCTCTATCACCACTTCTATTCAATATAGTTCTCAAAACACTGGCCAGAGCAATTAGACAGACGAAAGAAATTAAAGGCAGAAAAATAGGAAAGGAAGAACTTAAATTATCACTATTTGTAGATGACATGATTCTATACCTAGAAGACCCAAAAGGGTCTACAAAAAAAAAACTACTAGAACTAATAAATGAATTCAGCAAAGTGGCAGGATATAAAATCAACACGCATAAATCAAAGGCATTTCTGTATATCAGCGACAAAACTTCTGAAATGGAAATGAGGAAAAACACTCCATTCACAATTTCCTCAAAAAAAATAAAATACTTGGGAATCAACCTAACAAAAGAGGTGAAGGACTTATACAATGAAAACTACAAAACCCTAAAAAGAGAAGTAGAAGAAGATCTTAGAAGATGGAAAAATATACCCTGTTCTTGGATAGGCAGAACTAACATCATCAAAATGGCGATATTACCAAAAGTTCTCTATAGGTTTAATGCAATGCCAATCAAAATCCCAACGGCATTTCTTGTAGAAATGGATAAAGCAATCATGAAATTCATATGGAAAAATAAAAGACCCAGAATAGCAAAAGCAATTCTAAGTAGGAAGTGCGAATCAGGCGGTATAGCGATACCAGACTTAAAACTATATTACAGAGCAATAGTAACAAAAACAGCATGGTATTGGTACCAAAACAGGAGGGTGGACCAATGGTACAGAATAGAGGACACAGAGACTAATCCACAAAGCTACAACTATCTTATATTTGATAAAGGAGCTAAAAGCATGCAATGGAGGAAGGATAGCATCTTCAACAAATGGTGCTGGGAAAACTGGAAATCCATATGCAGCAAAATGAAACTGAATCCCCTCCTCTCGCCATGCACAAAAGTTAACTCAAAGTGGATCAAGGAGCTAGATATCAAATCAGAGACTCTGCGTCTGATAGAAGAAAAAGTTGGCTCCGATCTACATATTGTAGGGTCGGGCTCCAAATTCCTTAATAGGACACCCATAGCACAAAAGTTGATAACAAAAATCAACAAATGGGACTTACTTAAATTGAAAAGTTTTCTCTCAGCAAGAGAAACAATAAAAGAGGTAAATAGGGAGCCTACATCATAGGAACAAATTTTTACTCCTCACACTTCAGATAGAGCCCTAATATCCAGAGTATACAAAGAACTCAAAAAATTAAACAATAAGAAAACAAATAACCCAATCAACAAATGGGCCAAAGACCTGAACAGACACTTCTCAGAGGAGGACATACAATCAATCAACAAGTACATGAAAAAATGCTCACCATCTCTAGCAGTCAGAGAAATGCAAATCAAAACCACCCTAAGATACCATCTCACTCCAGTAAGATTGGCAGCCATTATGAAGTCAAACAACAACAAGTGCTGGAGAGGATGTGGGGAAAAGGGTACTCTTGTACATTGCTGGTGGGACTGCAAACTGGTGCGGCCAATCTGGAAAGCAGTATGGAGATTCCTGGGAAAGCTGGGAATGGAACCACCATTTGACCCAGCTATTGCCCTTCTTGGACTTTTCCCTGAAGACCTTAAAAGAGTGTACTACAGGGATATTGCTACATCGATGTTCATAGCAGCACAATTCACAATTGCTAGACTGTGGAACCAACCCAGATGCCCTTCAATAGATGAATGGATAAAAAAAATGTGGCATTTATACACCATGGAGTATTACGCAGCACTAAAAAATGACAAAATCATAGAATTTGCAGGGAAATGGATGGCACTAGAGCAGATTATGCTTAGTGAAGCTAGCCAATCCCTAAAAAACAAATACCAAATGTCTTCTTTGATATAAGGAGAGCAACTAAGAACAGAGCAGGGAGGAAGAGCAGGAAGAAAAGATTAACATTAAACAGATACATGAGGTGGGATGGAAAGGGAGAGAAAAGGGAAATTGCATGGTAATGGAGGGAGACCCTCATTGTTATACAAAATTACATATAAGAGGTTGTGAGGGGAATGGGAAAATAAACAAGGAGAGATATGAATTACAGTGGATGGGGTAGAGAGAGAAGATGGGAGGGGAGGGAGGGGGGATGGTAGAGGATAGGAAAGGTAGCAGAATACAACAGTTACTAATAGGGCATTATGTAAAAATGTGGATGTGTAACCGATGTGATTCTGCAATCTGTATTTGGGGTAAAATTGGGAGTTCATAACCAACTTGAATCTAATGTATGAAATATGATATGTCAAGAGCTTTATAATGTTTTGAACAACCAATAAAAAAAATGAATATCTTTGTCTCTATTTATATAAACGAAATTATTATGGTACCCCCCAAAATATGGTATTAGATTCATTAACCACTTTTTTAAATAAAAATATTAGTAATATCTGATATTCTTTTTATACTAAACCACAATGTATGGAGCAAGTGACATAAAATCTGAGATGGAAATAGTATGAGCTAATATCTGAGATAATTAATCATGTTTACAATGTAATCCCATAATAACTGTTTACAAGAACATTTGTACATGAGTTGATGTCCTGGTTCAAAGTAATGATTTATTAAACCATGAAACTCCCACACCTGTGTATTCAAGTTAATTGCCATTTCTGCTACTCAGACTCAGAAAATCTTCCACATAAATTTGTACTCTATTTACAGATTTAATATCTATAAATGAAGACATCTTTTCCTTGCCAAAGGCACTACTAATCCTTACTACATACAGAAGTGAATTGACTCCAAATCTAAATAGCCAAGATCTGATATAATCATTCATGTAATCCTGTAACTGGTTCTTATGTGCTAATGGGACATTCTTATTTTTACATTTAAAAGTGTTCCACAGAATTTATTAAAAAGTCTCTTAAGAAGCATCGAGAGAGAGAGAGAGAGAGAGAGAGAGAGAGAGAGAGAGAGAAACACACACCAGAGAATCAAAGTGAAATCCCTTGAGCTCATGCTTAAGAGCAGAAACTACTGTGCTTATTTAAAAAGAATTGCTTTCTTTAATTAATTTTAATTCTTTTAGTGGTAAAATGAAATTGCAAATGCTTTCTTAAGAGCTATCTGTGATGTCCCCTCCAAATCTCAGTTTTTTTCTTCTACATTTTTGAACATTGTTCTTCCATTATATCAGATATCTATTGTCCTTCATTCATTGGTTAATTTCCTGGATTGAGATTTAATCATTGCAATGGTAATTATAGCTATGAAAAATAAAATAGCCTGATATCAACTATATCATAACAATTCATGTCTACTTTGGACATAACTAACCACTATGATTTTAATGATTAATTCATTCTCTTTTTCTATTTTCTCCCAAGTAGTGTGTTGGCAAGATACAAGATACATCAAACTATATTCTATTTTAATTAATGATACTAGGAAGTTCCTGATATTTGCCTGGGAAGGAAAAATTTGTTTTCTGCTTTAATGAACATTGTGAAATTTTAGTATTTTAAGTGCTTTCTAAATGCTTATTCCTGTGAGGTAAATGTTGTGACTAAATAAAGGACTTTTTTTTTTACTACATTTAGTCTGGTTTAGACTGTTAAAATATATTTAAATAAGAGAGGGAGAGAAAGACAGAGACAGAGATAAAGAATACAAAACTGAAAAAACACTAGTTAAGAAATTTGTTTAACATTTTGAGTTATATTTAATCTGGTGATGTGTCATATTATGATCTATAAAAGTTTAGGCACAATGTGGTGGTTTATGTTATTTAGTTTCTGTAAACACACACCAGAAATGTTAAACAGATGACTGAAGAAAAGACAAAAAGAGAAAGACTCCTGAAATAGTGGAGGAGACAAAAAATTTTCCATGGGATTTTGATATTCTGTTTGTAATATGTAAACAGAAATGCTAGCTCCTTATGGATTCCAAAATTCCTGTCTTTAGCACCTTTAATACCATAAAAAGTGTTCACAACCTACCACTTAGGTATTCATGGCATAGCATATTGGCAAGCTGGGGTACTTTTTAATTATCTTTGTATTGGCAAATCCTATGAGGAAAATACATTGGGCACTGTTGTAAAAGCAAGTCCACTTTCTAGAAAACACATATAAGCCTTTATGGGGGGATTCTCAACTTCCAAATAGGTTACAAATTAAATTTCCAGAAGCAATGCCAAATGTTTATGTCATTTGGAAAGCCAGAAGAAATATGGACACATCAAATTCTACTGTCCTCAAGCCAAACTCACCCAAATATAACTTCCTTTAACATTCTTTGTACCTTCTAACTTCCAAACAATTCTGATTCTTGGGACCATGGAGTTGATACAGAATGAACTCTCATGTTCCACTGTTGATAGAAATAATGTATCAAATGAGTTTGGCAGGTTTTTCATTGAAAATCTTTTAAAGTATTGATATAACAACATATACATTGGATATATAAGGACCTGTATAAGAAACATTACATAGATTGTGAAACACTGACATTATTTGTGTAAAAATATGTCAAAGATAGTAGTTTTCTCATGTTTTCATAAATATTTTATAATAGTTCTAAACACTTTTGAATTTTAAATGGTGTTCATAATCAACAGACAGGTTTTATTTTGATTTACTAATAGCAAAAAACTGTGTTACCTCTGTTACAACAGCATTTTACCACTCAAAATAATTGCTCCAAAAGACTTCAAGGTAATTAAGACAAAACAGTTCTCTTGAAATAAAGAAGAAAAAATACCACCACTCAAAGTGAAAATTTTTCTTCTTTGGAAGAATTAACATTGTCAAGATATATCTAAAATTTTTAAATTTAAAACTTCTCATCTGTCATAATATATTAAAAATTCTAAATCTTTCTATTTAAAACACATAGGTTTTCAATGGTTAATTTTGGTCCCTTTTTATATTGTTAAAACAAGAAAATGAATGAATTTTTAGTAAATAAAAAAGTATCAAGATTTATTAATGGGTGCATTTTTAGGCAAATATGGATATTTATAATAGAAAGACTGTCTTGATAAAGTTCAATGAAAACATATTGCTTCCAAATATATTTTGCATAAAGAAAAAGGTAATTCTTCTTCAATGATCCTAAGAATGTTTTATATCAGGGAATCAGAGTTGAAAGGGTCACAGTTTCAACATTATTCCCCACAAACATGAACTGAACATGTAGTTTTTAGCCATATCAGTAATAGTCATGTACATTACATATTAATAGTGTATAAAGAAAAATAAATCTACATAAAAATAGCAATATGGAGAAGGGTTTTATAATTAGGGATTGCACTCTTTGGGGAATTAGAAAATATGGCACAATCATAGCCCTAGTGATCACCTTTCAGAATAACTGTGTGGGAGATAGCAACAAGAGATAGCTATAGAAAGGAAAGTATGTCTCAAAACCACTGAGAGTTTTAACAACAGGGTTGTAAATTGTGAAGGGTTGGTTTGCCTGCTGTAAGTAGCAAAAAGTAAAAGTATTCACATGTGGTTTCACCTGGGAACTGGTGAAACAGTTATAAACATCAATGTTTATAGCAGCACAATTCATAATAGCTAGACTGTGGAGCCAACCTAGATGCCCTTCAATGGATGAATGGATAAAAAAAGTGGCATATATACACTATGGAATATTACTCATCACTAAAAAATAATAAGATCATGGCATTTGCAGGGAACTGGATGGCATTAGAGCAGATTATGCTAAGTGAAGTTAGTCAATCAACCCAAAAACAAAAACAAAAAAAAAGCCAAATGTTTTCTCTGATATAAGGGGGGTGACTAAAAATGGGGTAGGGAGGAAGAGCATGGGTAGAAGATTACCTCTACATAGGGAAGAGGGGTGGAAGGTAAAGGATGGGAGAAGGGGAATTGTATGGATGTTGGAAGGAGACCCTCATCGTTATACAAAATATATATATGAAGATGTGAGGAAAAATAAGAATAGCGTTACCTTAGATTAGATAGAGAGAAGTGATTCGAGGGGAGGGGAGGGGAGGGGGGATGGGAAGGATAGTAGAATGAAACAGACATTATTATTACTGTGTGTATATATGTGACTGCATGACAAATATGATTCTGCAACCTGTACACTCAGAAAAATGAGAAATTATATCCCATCTTATTCAAATGTATGATATGTCAAGGTCATTGTACTGTCATGTGTAACTAATTAAAACAAATAAAAGCACTTTTTCATTTTTTCCATTCTACAATTTTTATCTATCTATCTATCTATCTATTTATTTTTGGTGCCACAGATTGAACTCAAGGACATTCAACAACTGAGTGAAATCCCCAGCTCTATTTTGTATTTTATTTAGAGACAGAGTCTCATTGAGTTTCTCATTATCTTGCTTTTGCTGAGGTTGGCTTTAAACTTGTGATCCTCCTGCTTCAGCCTCCAGAGCCACTGGGATTACAGGTGCACCACTACATTCTATTTTTTTTTTTTTTTACTTTTCTCCCATTACCAATTTAATTAATAATAGTTTTATTAATTTTGAAGGGATTTTTTTTGTTGAAACAGGGAGTCACCATGTTGCCCATGATAATCTAAGAAAGGAAGGGAAACTGAAGGAAGAGGGAGAAAGGGATGGAAAAGCTAGGGTAATAGAGTGGGTGAATACAATCAAAGCATAATATCTGCATGGAAATGTTGCAATAAAACTGATTAATTTGTAGAATTTACTATGTGTGAATAATTAAAATAATAAAAAGTCACACTAAGCAAATTATAAAAAGGAAAGGCCAAATATCAGTAATTATATTCTACTTGAGGGGTTATGATTTAGCTCTGTGATAGAGCACTTGCCTAATATTTGCAATGTCCTAGGTTTCATATCCATTAATACCCCACATCAAATCATGTTACTATCTCAAAAAAAGAGAGAAAGAAAGAGTAGCAAAATTAATATAATTCAAGCCCAAGGGATAAAATAATGATTAGAAAATAAATCAATTAAATTAAAATAGATAAGCTATAGAAAAATTAATATAATAAAAGTGAATTCTAAGAAAGATCAATAAGATTGATAAATTATATAAAGATAAGTATAACAATAAATAAGATATAGATCACTGATATCCGAAAGGAAACATAAGCATATGTTTAATATAAAACATAAAAAAGATACTAAATCCATTAAAATGTAAGAGGATACTGCAAACAACTTTATAATCATACATTTAACAGCTTGGAAAAAAATGACATAATTCCTCTGAAACCAAAAATGAAGAAATTCATGAAAAAAATCAATAAAAATACTAAAATATACGGAGGTATTTATTGTAGGCTTTCTAATCTGGCTTTGTGTTTGTCAGCCTTTCCAGAAATTTTAAGCAGCTGCATATTTCCTCTTAACTTGCAGTTATTCACACTGATTCCACAACCGATGGCACCCAGGTTCAGGTATTCCAGGAGTGTGCTATTGGTGTATTGTCACTATTTTGACACTAGAAGGAGATCAACTTCCAAGTTTGTCCCAAATATACTATCCACACAAATCTCTTCCTGGAGCAAGGGTAGGCTCTGGGACCCCATTCAGTTACCAATATGTGGTCAAGCATTCTGGAATTCTGCTAAACTCTTCAGAGAATCACCAGGAATTGGCAAGTCCCAGAATCCTTTGTCATGTTCATGGTCATGAATTCCAACAATCTGTTTCATATCCTGAATCCACAACTCACCAAGCTTGTGACTACTCTAGGTTAGGACTAAGATACACATTGCTATGGGTTGCCTATTATTGAGGTAGAATCATAATCCTATACCACATCAGTAAGCTAAAGATGATGTTAGCTGCAATAGAATTTCAGTAAAATTTCAGATTTCATGTCTTCTCCTGGCACTTGAGCTATTCCACAGTGTCTGTTCACAGACACGCTTAAATATATGTGATATTAGAGTCTTCCCAGAGTTATGATTCAACTGCCTAGCACAAACACCGTCTCATTTTTCTTACCCTGCCCTGACCCCAGGAAATGTGTTCTTGCCCCACATTGTGCAATCTGAGTTTGGGGGTAGTGGTTGGAGGATACAGGCCCTTGGCCATCTAGAATCACATAAGATGTGTTATATTTCAATCTTTACAGGCAAAAAGACCTTCACAGGTGTATACTGAGTCCCAACTCAATAGAAATGTAGGTTGACACTTGACTCCATCCCAGTATGACACACGTCTATCTCTAAGTGGTTCCAGGGCAATTCTAGAGTCTCATCTGTGAGAATTGGCCGTGTTCGGAAATTGCATGATTTGGGAGCAAGTGCTAGAAACAGCGCCTAGGCTGTCAATTCTGCTGATACTCTGGGTCACACCTTAGTCACAAAACTACAGAAAACTTAGTTTTACAAGGAGGGCAGCTGTGCCTTCAAAACACTCTGAAGCAAGAAATGAGGCTGGCCAATAATGAAGTCTGTCCTATGAGTACACATGTCTCTGCATGATGCTAAGATTATACAGAGGCTTCATCTGTGATATCAGACCTGCATACAGGGCCTTCAGTTACTACCAGGGGCTGGGTCTTAATGTAGGCAGTGGTCTTGGAACTGTGCTTTAAGACCTAGATTTCATACCCACTTCCACAGATGAGTTTTTGCTTCCTGATCTGTCATCTGAGAGGAAGATATACCTGTGTGTAATAATGCAGTCTCCACAGTAAATTCCATAGGCATTGGCCTGGCAGTAAGGGTCATAGAGCTCTGCCCAGCATTGGATTCTGTAGTAATTTCCTTGGTAGTGGGTTTCAAGTTTAAGGCCTGAACTTAATTGTATCTCTGTCCCTAAATCAGAATGTGTCTATCTCCATACTAGGCTGCTTGGAGTTGGAAGAGTGTCGACATTCTGCCTCCCCCCTGCCTTCTCTTTCTCTCTCTCTTTCCCCTATAAGAATGTGCTATGATCACTCACCTGACTTTCTTAGTTCTTGTAAAGGTGATTTGGTGTCTCTATGGGGAGATAATATCTGAATGTGCTTATTCATTCACCATCTTTTTCTGCCAGCTCATAGACTTTTTTTTGTAGGAAAATATGTGATAACTTCTTTTTTTATTATTAGTTGTTCAAAACATTACAAAGTGCTTGACATATCATATTTCATGCATTAGATTCAAGTTGGTTATGAACTCCCAATTTTACCCCAAATACAGATAGCTCATAGACTTTTTGAATGGTAGCTTTTTAAAATTTTTTTTATTTTATTGTTTTGTTGTTGTAGATGTACACAATATCTTTATTTATTTATTTTTATGTGGTGCTGAGTATTAAACCCAGGGTCTCACATCTGCAGGGTGAGTGCTTTACCACTGAGCTACAGTACTAGCCCTGAATGATAGCTTTTAAATAATTTTTTCTAATTTTCACTAGAAGGTCTGCAGAGCTCTTCACACTCCATTTTCAAGCTTCTCATTCTATAATTTTCTAAACATTATCATTTGGGAATACTGTATAAAGGATAGAGAGGACATCTATGTCATTTGTTACAACTGTATGTTTATTCGTAATATTTTATCAATATATTAAATTAAAACTAAATTTAAACATCACAGAAAATAAAAACTGTTTAGGGATAAATATATCAGTATGTACATATGGTATGCAGGGACAGTGAATCCTATAAATATTGTAAAGTTAGAAATTCTACTAAAAATTAATTTGTATGGTTTGGGTTGCAATTGTGGCTAAGTGGTAGAGTGCGTGCCTTGCATATGTGAGGCACTGGGTTTGATCCTCAACACCACACAAAAATAAATAAAGACATTATGTTCATCTATAACTAAAAATAAATAAATAAATAAGTAAGTAAGTAAATAAAAAAAAATAATAAATTCATTTGCATGGTCAATACAATCCCAGAGAGAATTCCAAAAGAACATAATAGCACATTATATTTTTGTCTTTTTTCTAATTTTAAAATTATATTTACTTAAATTGACACATTAAAAATCACTACTGTCAATGGTGTAACAACAATGTTTTGATACACGTATGCATTATTTAATTTTGATCTGGTTAACATACCTAACTCCTCAAACATTTATCATGTTTATGGTGAAAATTTTCAATCTTCTATATTTTAAAAATGTGTGTTATATTAATATTATCTATAGTTACTCTACTGTGCCATAACATATCATAACTAATTGTTTATAACTGCCTATTAATCCCCATTGATCCACCTTGGTCTTTATTTTATCCCCTCTGGATTCATTCTCACATACTCACATGATCCTCAACAAACATACAGGTGGAATGCATTTCCCACATATTGACAATTATAATATTCACCCTTAAAAAGGTTTACTTATATAGTCACCTACTTAAATCCTGCCATTTGTGAGAACATGGAACATAGATGAAACTGGAAGACATAATGCTATGTGAAAAAATTCAGACACAGAAAGGAAAACACTGATTGATCTCATTTATACTTGCAATCAAGAATAATTGAATTCATAAAATAAGAAAGAAGAATGATAACATTGGCTAATATTGAGAAAAACTGAGCATGTTGACAAAAAGATACAAATGTTCAGTTTTGTAGGATGAATAAGTTCTGTATAACCAATGTACTTCATGGGAACTATAGTTAATAAAACTAAATTATATACTTGAAATGTGTTAATAGAGTTTATATTAAGTATTTCATAAAAAAGAAGTTATATGAAGTGATAGACTTTTTAAATGGCTTGGTTTAAATAATAATTTCATGATATGTGTATATCATATGTATTTTTATGAATGTCATATTGGACACCTTAAATATATAATTTTTACTTGTCAAATATACTTTAATAAAATTGCAAAACATAAGAACACAATACGAGTTGGCTGTACCAGTGAGGTGTCACATTTGGGTTCTCTATTCTGTTTCATTGATCTATGTATTTATTTCTTCAGCAATAGTATGCATATATTAATTGTTATAAAAAATAGTATAAAATTTGCTTGCTTTTTTCTTCATTTTATTATTTTTTCAAATAATTTAAAATAATACATTTATTTCATGTTTCTATATAAAGTTTTAGAATAATCTTGTCTATTTCTATAAGAAAATTTTGCTGTTAATTTCATATAAAATACATTATATATATATATATATATATATATATATATATATATATATATATATATAAATTTCAGAATTATCAACATCTTTAATATGTTAAATTTTCTCATAGATACTATACCTATTCTTTTATTCCAATCTGCTTTTTTGAGCATCAAAGATTTGTAGTTTTCACACAAAACTTCTCTACAATTTTCATTATATTTACATATAACTATTTTCATTTTTGAGTAATTATAAGTAATATTTGCTATTTCCTGACTTTTTCTATCCTTTTAGTTTTCATTTTTTGAAGCAAATGTTACCAATTTGTAAAGGATATGAACCATATCATGTAATGGTAGAGAACTTTTTTTTAAAATTTTTTATTGTTGGTTGTTCAAAACATTACATATTTCTTGATATATCATATTTCACACTTTGATTCAAGTGGGTTATGAACTCCCATTTTTACCCCGTTTACAGATTGCAGAATCACATCAGTTACACATCCATTGATTTACATATTGCCATACTAGTGTCTGTTGTGTTCTGCTGCCTTTTCTATCCTCTACTATCCCCCCTCCCCTCCCCTCCCCTCCTCTCTTCTCTCTCTACCCCCTCTACTGTCATTCATTTCTCCCCCTTGTATTATTTTTCCCTCTCCCCTCACTTCCTCTTGTATGTATTTTTGTATAACCCTGAGGGTCTCCTTCCATTTCCATGCAACTTCCCTTCTCTCTCCCTTTCCCTCCCAACTCTCATCCCTGTTTAATGTTCATCTTCTTCTCCTGCTCTTCGTCCCTACTCTGTTCTTAGTTACTCTCCTTATATCAAAGAAGACATTTGGCATTTGTTTTTTAGGGATTGGCTAGCTTCACTTAGCATAATCTGCTCTAATGCCATCCATTTCCCTGCAAATTCTATGATTTTGTCATTTTTTAATGCAGAGTAATACTCCATTGTGTATAAATGCCACATTTTTTTATCCATTCGTGTATTGAAGGGCATCTAGGTTGGTTCCACAGTCTTGCTATTGTGAATTGTGCTGCTATGAACATCGATGTAGCAGTGTCCCTGTAGCATGCTCTTTTTAGGTCTTTAGGGAATAGACCGAGAAGGGGAATAGCTGGGTCAAATGGTGGCTCCATTCCCAGCTTTCCAAGAAATCTCCATACTGCTTTCCAAATTGGCTGCACCAATTTGCAGTCCCACCAGCAATGTACAAGTGTACCCTTTTCCCCACATCCTCACCAGCACTTGTTGTTGTTTGACTTCATAATGGCTGCCAATCTTACTGGAGTGAGATGGTATCTTAGGGTGGTTTTGATTTGCATTTCTCTGACTGCTAGAGATGGTGAGCATTTTTCATGTACTTGTTGATTGACTGTATGAGAAGAACTTTTAATGGGACAGTAAAAGTCCCATTAACAGTAGTCCTTGTTAGCAATGAGAGGAGACAGATTTTTTCTCCTCTTCTTGTTTAACAAATGTGAATAAAAGATGACTTTGCAGCATTTGAAAACTGTCCAATAAGTGATAGATATATCTGTGCCATAATCTTGGACTACCTGGGCTTTAGAAATTTTATAAATGAATTTGTATTGTTTAAGTCACCCTGACTATGGTATTCTATCATAGTAAGCCTAACTAATTCATGACAAAATTGAAAATTTCATTTTCATTTCTAAATGGTCAATTCTAGTGTATATAATAAATACATGTGATTTTAATGGATGGCATTTTAAAAATATTTTTAATTTGTTACACATGACAGTAGAATGCACTTATGCAGTGTGATATATATAAATACAGTGTAATTTCTCATTTTCTGATTGTACATGTTGTAGAATCATATTGGTCATGCAGTCACATATGCACATACATTTTTAGAACATATTTCAATTCACAAAAAAGTGAGATGAAGGTACAGAGTTTTTTTTATATACTCTGCACTTACCTATGTATATACTAATCCATTATTAATATCGCCATTAGGTTGATTCATTTATTAAAATTGAATCAACTTTGATGTATTATTATCATCCTAAATACATAGTTTACATTTATGCTCCATTCTTGGTGTTGTATATTTCATGAGTTCAAAAATGTATAATATGTATCCACCATTATAGTACCAAAAATATAATTATTAATTCCCTGAACATTTTTAAGCATTGTTTATTGACCCCTCCTCCACCTAGAATCGTAGAAACTACTGAAATTTTTGCATTCTCCATGATTGTACTTTTCCTAGAATATCATATTATTGAAATTACAAAGCATGTTCTCTTTTTGATTGGCTTCTTTCACTTAGTATTTTGCATTTAAGTTACCTAAATATTTTCTTAGGGCTTAGTTGTCATTTGTTAAAGCTAATATTTCATTTATCCATTCACCTACTTAAAGTTCATCTTAATTACTTCCCATTTTTAGCAATTATGAATAAATCTACCATTAAGTTCCATGTGAATGTTTTTGAGTTTTCATCTTCTTTGGGTGAATACCAAGGAGCATAATTTTATTCTATTTATTTTATTTATTTATTTTAGTTTTTATTTTTTAATGGACCTTTATTTTATTTATTTATATGCAGTACTGAGAATCGAACCCAGTGCCTCACACATGCTTTGCATGATATGAATGTGTTTGGTTCTTTTAAGCAACTGCCAAAAGCTCTGGATTACTTTGGCTCCCACAAGTAATCAAATAGAGTAAATGTTGCTTTATATACATATCAGCATTCAGTAGTACCTGTTTTATAAAATTAGGAAACTCAAATAGATGTTTGATGGTAAATCTTTATTAATTTGTATTTTCCTGTATGCATATGACTTGGAAAGTCTTTATGTATTATTTGCTGTCTGTATATCTTCATTAGTGAGGAGCTTGTTAAGGCTTATAGCTTATTTAAACTAGGTTATGTGACTTCATATAATAAGATTTTAAGAATCCTTTGTATATTTTGCTAACCAACCACTATTAGATATGTTTTTTGAAAATATTTTCCCTCATTGTATGTCTTGCATTTTTATTTTTTGACAATGTCCTAAAATAGCAGACTATTATTTTATTTTATTTTTTATTTTTTAGTTTTTGTTGGACCTTTATTTTTATTTATATGCAGTGCTGAGAATTGAACCCAGTGCCTCACACATGCCAGATAAATGCACTACTGCTGAGCCACAGCCCAAACATCTATTATTTTATTATTTTAATTAAGTTCAACCTATTCATTTTTTTATTTTATGTATTTTGGCTTTGATGTCATATCTGAACCATCATTATTGAACAAATTCTCATTTGGATTTTTTTCTTATGTTATCTTTCTGTAGTTTTATACTCGCTTTTCATTTAACATTTAGATGTGTGTTACATTTGAGTAAAATTTTGTACAAAGGGTGTAAAATTTGTGTCATCATTTGTGTGAGAGGGTTTTTTTTGTGTGTGTGTGTTTGTGTGTGTGAATGAAAGTTTAGTAGTTTCTGTACCATTTGTTGAAAAGAGTATATTTCCTTCATTTTATTGTTTTTGTCCTTTGTAAAAGGACAGTAAACTATATTTATGTAGGTCTATTTCTAGGGTCATTATTTTGCATTACTAATGTTTTTGTCTATCCTTTTATCAACATCATAGTTTTATTTGTACCCTCTTCTCTACAGAAACCATAGGGCAGGGATTTTTAATGTCAAAGGTTAAAATCTCATTCCCTGTTTAGCCTTCTCTGATACAAATATGGCTATAATATATGGTTTCTGGTGTAATCTGTATATTCATGTTCATCACAAATCTGAACGTTTTAAGTTATTGCTAAATAAAATGCTATCAAGAGGTGGAGGCTTTGGGATTCCCTACTACAACAATAACTATGGAAGTTGTAGAATTGGAGGCACTGTCGTTTTTCTAATAGCACGATGTCCAGTGGAATTATAAGGGCAACACCACCCTCTGTACTCCCATATAACTCTTCAATTTTCAGTAAATTTCATGAAATATTTGCCTTAATTTCATATGCTTTCTGTTTTGGAGAACCAGTGCCACTCGACTGCAAACTGTAAGATCTGTAGTGTGCTTTGTGCCCAGCAAAGCCATGGGAGTACAGCACCATGATATCTTTGCTGTCCAATGCCCCATTATGTTCAGAAAGTGAAACATGAAGTCAAAGAAGGTTATTCTGAAGACTTAAGATTTAATCATTCTCCTGTTATAGTTTGGATTTACTTGGGGAAAGTGATCCCTTTTTTCCATTTATATATCTTCATTTTAAAATGTACTTGTCTATCATATGTTTGTCCCTCCATTTTACTTGGAAACACACAAGTGGTTTAATTTTAAACATATGTAATTGGAGAGAGATATGTAGCAGAAGAAATCACAACTTGTGTTTCATTAAAGTCTACATCAATATTAGATGATAGTTATTTAGGAATTTGTATTTTGATTTTGACATTGGGATATATTGGCTATTGTGATGTAATGAATATGCATTGAATATGCATATGAAAAGATGACATCATGAGGGGCCTGATGTAGACTGCCAGGGTGTAATTTTCTGCTTTCTCCCCTAATTCAAGAGTGGAAAGTTAATCCCCAATGCAATAATACCAATAGTGAGGATTTGGGGAGTTGATAAGATCATGAGAACTCCAGCATAATAAATGGGTAAATTCTTATAAAAGGGATATGAATGAGTTGTTAACTCTTTTCACTTTATAAAGAAAAGAAGTGTCTATGAGGAACATACTGAAGCAGTTATCTTAGACTTCTCTGTCTCTAGAGCCATGAAAAATAAATTAGGTTTATATATGAGTTATCAAGACCAATGTATTATATTATAGTATCTGAAACAGACTTAAAAATCTGTCTTGTTTCCTCTGTCTGAGTCCATGTACCAAAATAAACTCTTTTTGTTCTAAGTTGTTCTCGGCACATACTTTGGTCACAGTGACAAAACACAATTAGCAGTTATAGTCACATTTATATATTTCCAGATACACTTTGCTAATATTTTCAAGATTTTTAAATATACTTGTAAAGGTTATTAGTCTGTAGTCTTCTTTTTTGAGATGTTTTTCCTATGAAATTTTTAAGAGTGATACTGATGATACATAATTATTTTGAAAGCATTTCATTTTCTTCTGTTTTCAAAAAGGTGTGTGAAAAGGCTATTAACTTCTAACATTTGGTATAATTAGCTGAAGGCCAAATGAAGATACACTTTTATTTAGGGCAAGTATTTCAATTGCTAATTTAATGTTTTTACATTTTAGAAACATGTTGGAAGTTTGTGTTTCATCTTGAGATAATTTTAGTGGCTTCTGTTTTTCTAGATGTTTTCCCCCATTATATCCATGTGTTGAAATTTATTAATATCTAATCCCACTTACAGTTACCCTTCCTTTAAAAATACTTGTTTAACATTGATTGTGATACACTTCATTCTCTTTCTTGAATGTAGTAGTTCATATCATCCTCACCACTTCCTGTCATCATTTCAGCTAAAGATTATTGAATTTTGTTGATAACTTTGAAGGAGCAAACTTCAGTTACTTTCATTTTATGACTTTTTCTATTGTAATTCATTTATTCTCTATTCATCATTACTTCTTCCCTTTTCTTTCCTGGAATAAATAAAGTTCCTCAATTATTAATTTGATAGGGTGAGATAAGAAATGCAATTAATCTTTCCTTGTTTGATACTCTAACCTCAGATGAGAGCTTGGAGTATAAACAACTCCCATGTTCTTGCCTGTACCAACCCAGCACAAAGTGTCAGGGGTATAGATTCCATCCCACATTGCTTGGCAGGGGTTTAAAAGTGAGCCATATCTCAAATTTCTTTGCTTTTGTATTTCTTACCATTATTAGTAAATTTTCTTAAATCAATATTTCTCCATTTTCCATATCAATTTAGTATAATTCTCAGATATTTTAAATGAGTAATCTTAACTAACATTCAACATCTATTATTGTTATCAAACTGGTTAGATGAATCCAGAACTCCCCTCCCAATTGTTATTATTTTGCAGAATAAAGGAGAAATCATATAAGTATGTCCATTTATCTAAGAGGGTTTTATTCCTAATAAAACAACAGTAATGTTATAAAACAAGATAAAATGTGTAAAAGATCTGCTAAAGATAAATTTACTTTAAATCAAATTTTCATTTAATTGTAAATGTTCATTTTTTTAATTCTTTATGTAACAGCATACATTTTCTAATTGTACATGAATTTTTCTGTTTTATCACTCATAACATGTTTTAGAAGAGATTTCTAAAGTTCATTTTTATGTTTAGGTATAAAATCCATGAAATAAGGTGGTATCAAAATATTTTAATATTTTCTGAAAATATTTAATGTTTTTACTTCAAAATTTACATTTTTCAAATATGTAATTATGATTGCTGAACACTATAATTATTTAATATTTCAATGTAAAAAACACCTAAAGTGGTTCTTAATTATGAGAGTTGATATATCAAGTGGTTTTCCTTATAATTTGTTTTTTATGTTTAACAATTTTGCATAATAAAATAATTTTACTCTTAATAATTGTGTTTTAATATGGTTTGATGAAAAATAATATAATTTCCAGTGTCAATTCTCCTTATTTATCTTGTTCATAGGATTTTATGATATATTTATTAATTTTAATATATTGCTTACAGAAAGCAATGTAATCTATCCATATATTTTATGAGTTAAATTACTTTAAAATACTCTGTACAAATTCACCAGAGTAAGCATAAGTAGTCAAGAATACATCACAGTTTGCTGAAAATGTGCAAGAGTTGGAACCACTGGAAACTTGTGAATTTCTGGGAACTCTAACTCTTCCTTCAGGATACTTAGGTGAAATGAGTAAGGGTGACATTTTTCTATGACATAAGGACTTAAAGAAGTTTAGTTAAAGAAACATATATTAAATAATTTCAGTTTTTTACATTGCAATATACATTTTAAATTTTCTTCTACTTTCTTTCTGTTTGCACACTAGATCATCTGAAGCAGCCCTGGTCATTGTGTTTCTCACTTTTGAGATCTTGGTCTTACATCACTCATTCATAAGAACATCTCTAGATTTATTTTCCAAAGAAAAAATTGGCTGACTTATATTGATTCTTCCCTCTGTAGTTTCAAGGAGATAAAAAACATTTGTTCACCTCTTCTCTGATAGACAGGCTGAAGTGGAGTTAAAACAAACTAAGGCATTGTTTGTTCAAAAGTACTGAGAGTTATACTTGATCAAATTATGTTATATGTACTTATAAATTTGTCAAAATGAACCCCACTTTTATAAATACAATACACTAATAAACTCACATACACACAAAATAAATTTAAACAAAAATGTTTATTACAAATTACCATCTCTTTTCTACTCCAGATTTGTTGCCTGAGTTATAGCACTTGAAAATAAGAACTGTTTTAAATTAATAAACAAAATACAATAGGGCTTGTTGGGCTGGGGTCAAAACTAAATTGTAAAACACTTGCCTGGCATGTGCAAAGTGCAAGGTTCCATCCACAGAAGCAAAAAAGATAAATAAATTTAGTTCACAGGTAGTGAAATATTACTTTATGTTAAGGGAAATATAACTTTATATTGTTGCAGACCATAGAGAAACATTTCCAGTTCAAGCCTTATATAAATGCATATTAGATGTTTGGCACATAAGAAAGAAGGTGGCTACTGGAGAAACAGAATTATAATGATTGTTAAATTCTATTTGGCAAAAAAAATGTATAAATATTTCAGAATAGTTGTCTATACAAATGTATTATATATATTTCAAGATTTTATGTCAACTTTGGAAGTCAAATTCCTCATTCTACACTTTTCCAACATGCTTCAAATTAATTATGCAGTACTTTTAGAAACCCATCTGCAATAAACTTACCAACTTCTGTAACATTTGATTTGGGAGCTAAAAACTTAAGATGAAACATATGGAGAGTTTAAGTCTAGTAACAAATTTTTTTCAATGTAAAAGTAGTTTTCTGTAGCAAGAAAAAAAGCCCAACAAAAGTTAAACTTGCAATACACTTACAAAAATTATTTACATTTAGATTAATTTATCAAGTCAACTGCAGCTGAAACTCCATTGTTGTATTTATGTGAATATTTATGGCATCTCATTCATTAGTAATTTACAATGATTTTTAAAAATCTGACATTTTTTTAAGAATATATAAGGTAGTAAGCAGGTGTAAGACTTTGCACATGTCTAGGAAAGAACTTAAATATACCCATTTTCTCACTCCTGATGGATTTGAAGTATTGAATAAAAAACAATTTTTAAAATAATTTTACAATCATGGCAGGGGCTACCATACACATAAAGTCTTTGCAATTAATAACAAACTTATCGGTTCTAGGTAATTAAAGAAATATCAGCTAACAACTAAGATAACTAAACAGACACATCAGTAGGAAACAAGGCAGGGAATACACACTTTACATAATTACTCTGGCAAATTAAGTAAAATATTTTCTCCCACAGGCTGGATAAAAAGCAAGGAAGTAGGTCACTGCACACGTGGTTGGACAGCCTGAAGCAGAAGGATCCTGAATTCAAAGCTAGCCTCAGCAAAAGTGAGATGCTAAGAAATTTAGTGAAACCCTGACTCTAAATAAAACACAAAATAGGGATGATGATATGGCTCAGTAGTAGAGTGATCGTGAGTTCAATTCCCATTATCCCCCCCCTGCCAAAAAAAAAAATCAAGGAAGTATGTTTCTTTCTTTCTTTCTTTCTTTTTTCCTGTATTCAACATATTTCTGGAAATTTAGCTATTACAACCAAGACAGAAAAAGTAGCATGGGATATGATGCACGTATAATGTAGATTCAAAGCCTAGCAAAAATAAAAGAAGAAAGAAAGAGAGAGAAGGTGGGGAGAGAGAGACAAAGGGAGAAGGAGGGAGGAAAGGAGGGAAGGAAGGAGGGAGAGAGAAGAGAGAAACAGAAAAGGAAAGAAAGGAGGGAAAGAAGGAAGGAAGGAAAGGCATACATCTTAGATAGAAAAAATAATACATTTTTATAGACAACATGAAAATACATGCAGCACATCCCAAAATACTCCCTACAAATCCAACAGAACTAATAAATTCAACAAAGTTTCAAAATAGATAATCAATGTTCAAGACATATTTGCATTCCTTATACAAGAAATACACAATTTAAAATGAAATTAAGTGTAACATTAAAAAAAATAGTCAAGAAAAAAAATTCACAAAAGAACTCAAATATAGTACACTAAAATTTTCAAAATTTTACAAAAAGAATTTAAAGATGTAAATAAATTGATAGTTATACTATATTTACATAGTGAGATATTCAAACTGGTAATAGAATAATTCTGCCTATATCAACCTGTACATTCTGCTTAACATCTATGAAAATTATCTAAGGGAATTTTTCAAAAGAGCATATTCTAAACTTTGTATGGAAATGCAGACTACCTAGTCTTTCTAAAAAGATCTGAGAAAAAAAAAAGTAAAAGGTTATAAGACATCCACTTATATAGCATGTTTATGCTACAGTTAGATTTATCAAGACTTTGAAATATTGGCAAAAGCATGCATTTCAATAAATGCTACAAAACTTGCAATTCAGAAAATTTTATTTACATTCAACTGATTTTTGACAAAGATGACCAAACAAAAGGACTGGAAAAGGAAGGTCTGTTCAATAAATGGTATTGTGACAACTAAATAGCCAACAGCAAAAAAAAAAAAAAAAAAAAAAAAAAAAAAAGGATTCACTCCTAAATCTATAAATATAAAATAATTGAATATGAATAAGAAACTTGAAATTAATAGCCAAAATTAAAATTTTAGGGGAAAGCACAGAAAATGTTTTGAAAGTTTGGATTAGACAAATAATACATATATATATATATATATATATATATATATATATATATATATATATATATATAACATCCAAAGCAAATTCCATAAAACAGTAAGTAAATAATGAATCAGAATTTATCAAAATTAAACAATTTTGTGCTTTAGATAATGGAATCAATATGGTGAAATGTCAAAAAACAAAATGCCATAAATACTAGTAATATATATCATGCATTTAATAAAGAAGTTACTTCTGTTTCTTTTCTGTTTGAAGTTAGTAAATGCTCTCTGTTTATGATTAGGTTGAGCCATCAGAATAATTCATACTAATCTCTCCACCTCAAGATATTTAACTTTAATCAAATGTGCAAAGTCCCATTAACCACATAAATTATAAATTCACATGTATTGGGGTGTAGTGTATACTCATTTTGGGACCATTAGTTTTTCTTCCAAAGTCTATGGTTCCAAAAGATTCACATCTGTCACAGGCACTAAATATCCCCACTCATGTCATTATGGTTATTAAAGCATCAATACATTGCAGCTTCAACTCAAAATCCAAGTTCTCATCGTTTCAAATCTGGTCTTCTAAATGATCCATGGATTAAACTCTGAGTATTATCCATCTTGAAAAATAGTTACCTTTCATTTGTGGACCTGTGAGTCAAAAAGAAGCAATCTGTTTCCAAGATATAATGAGAAGAAAATTATTGAATTGTACTTTGTCTCATTAAAGGAAGAAAACCATAAGGAAAATGAAGTCAGCAATTTAAATTTTAAAATCGTACCTGACTAACTTAATTTATTTCAAGATCTGAAAATAACACTTTGAGATGGCCCTATAGCCAAAGGCCCTAATAACTGAGTCATGTATCATGCAAAATATCACATTTGCAGCTGAATAGTTGTATTTATCTATTTCAAGTCAGCAGAGTTTGGAGAGTCCTTCTTTGTTTCTCTACTATCAGTTTCAGTTCAAGATGGAACTGTTTTTCTACATATAAATACTCAAGAATATTGTTCATGTATGTTTCCTAAGTTATGTGTGATGGCTGAAGTAAAAATTATAATGTGGTGCTCAATGCATACAGAGGAAATACATACATTGTCAGAATTATATATATATATATATATATATATATATATATATATATATATGCCATATATATATTATAAACATATATAATTTTTGTTGTTTGTTTATTGGTACCAGTAACTGAATCAGGGGTCCTTAGCAACTGAACCACATCTGCAGCACTTTTTGGTTGTTGTTACTAGGGATTAAACCCAAGGGTACTGAACCACTTAGCCATATCCCCATCCCTTTTTTTTTTTAATATTTTACTTAGAGACAGAGTCCCACTGAGTTGTTTAGTGCTTCACTAAATCGCTGAGGCTTAATTTTCGACTTGCAATCCTTCCACCTCAGGCTCTTGAGCCACTGGGATTACAGGTGTTCCCCACCACACAAGGCCCTTTTTAAATTTTTAATTTTGAGGCAGGTTATTGCTAAGTTACTTAGGGCTTCCCTAAAGAGGTTGCTGAGTCTTGCTTTGAATTTGTGATCCTCCTGCCTCAGCCTCCTGGGTCCACGGGATTGCAGTCATATGTCACCATACCTGTCTAAAATGAATTATAAAAGATGATCCAGCTATATGTAGTATAGAAGAAACTAAGTTCAAAGTCAATGACATAGTAATATACAAAAAATGATAGACAAATGTCAACGTTAATTTCTAAGAAAATTAATAAGTAGATGTTCATGTCATATAAAATAGAATTTAAAAAATTGCTGAGGAAGTAATGAATATTAAAATTAATACTAAAATAAATTTATCAAGAAGATAAATCAACCTTACTAGTCTAATATGCGTCAAACAAAATTGCTTTAAAATACCTAAAGCCAAAATGTGATAAATACGAAAACACACAAAGTGATATGTCTATAGCTCACCATTGGTATTGATAGATTTACTATGCAAAAAGATCTACAAACACAAAGAAGACATAGACACAATCAACAAAAGATGAGCAAATAGTTATTTATAGAATGTTCCAACTGATAATTGTAGAATATATGACTTTTTACAAATGTTCACATGTATATTAACAAGGTTGGGTATATTCTGGGTCATAATGTAAACTCACTATATTTAAAAGAATTAGAGTCTGTTCATTTTACATAATGAAATCTAACAAAGGATCAGTGTCAGTCACTCATAAATAAAAGTGAATTAGTGTTTTTATCCAGAAAAAAATGGATAGAATTGGAGATTGTCATGTTGAGCAAAGTCATGCAAACTCAGAAAGACAAATGTTACATGTTTCCTGTCATATGCAGAATCTAGGTGAACAAAAAGAGGATATGAAATAGAAGGGAGAGTACAAGAGAAGATAAAAGGGACCAGGGAAGTGGGAGAGAAGTGTGAATAGGGTAATATGGGTGGATACGTACATGTTATATGCACTTAAGAAAATGCTACAACATAGATTATTGTGCATAATTAACATGCATTAATAAAAAGAAAACATAAAAAAGGCCAAATATAACAAATCCATAGCCAACATCAGAATCAATAGAAAAAAAATTTGAAAGCTTTTCCTCTCAGATCTGGAATGAGACATCAACTATTCAGCATAGTATTGAGGTCCCAATACTATGAGAGCAGGTTGGGAAGAGAAATAAATAAAGACATGCAAATTGGAAAGGAATAAGATAATTAATCCTGTTTGGTGATGGCATGATCTTATATATAGTAAACACTAAACACCCCAGCAAAGAGCTATTAGAACAAATTAACAATTTCAAAAAATAGCACAATACAAAAATCAACATGCAAAAATAACAGGAAATTGACAAAGTCTCATGAAAGAACTTACAGACTTCTAAACAACCATGGATCAAAATGAGTATCAAAGAAAATTAAGAAAATATGAAGAGATATCAACATTTGTAGGATTCAGAACCATGCTGAGAGGGAAAGTTGAAAAACTCAATAAATTTATAAAGCTTGATCAAAACAAAACAAAAAAGAATGAAGAAACAAATCACCAAAATTATAAGAAAGTAGGAAATGACACTCAAGGTACTATTTCTATTAAAACAGCAATAAGGAATTTCCACAAGTGACACTACATATAAATTTAACAGGTTAAAAAGAAACGAAACTATTCCTTTTAAACCACAAATTGCCACTTTGAGCCAACATAAGATATTTAACCTGGATATATTCATATTCACTAGAAATGAGTTTTCTATTAAAAATGTGTCAGTACCAATGGACCACAAAGAAATTTTATCAAACTTTTTTAAAAAAATTACAATTTTTACAAATTTATTTTATCAATTATAGGAGGAGCCTCATTCTCATTCATTTTATTAGGCCAGTATTACTCTGATGCCATAGAGAGATGTTTAAAAAATCAAAATACATACCCTCATCACTCATGACCTCAGATGCAAAAAGAATAAACAAAATATTAGCAAATAAAATTCAATAATTTATAAAAGGAATTATATGAAGAAATATGAGATTTATCCCAGGTATGCAATTTCTAACAGAATTAAAAAATCAATTAATATGATCTATCATATCAATAATCAAAAATCATGAATTTTAATATTAAAAGCATTAGAACAAATATATCAATTTCAGATAAAATACTTAACAAAGAATAGATTGTAACTTCTTCTATATATTAACAATTATGTCTGAAAGATCTACGACTATCATACTTAGCAGTGCAAGACTGAATATTTTACACCTTAGATTGTGTTTGCTATTTATCATAGTTATGGAGGGAATACATATAGTTTTCAAATTTAAAAAAATAACATATATGTAACTATTTTTAAAAATATTTTATTAGTTTTTGATGGACCTTCATTTTATTTATTTATTTATATGTGGTGCTGAGAATCAAACCCAGTGCCTCACACATGCTAAGCAAGCACTCTACTGCTGAGCCACAAACCCAGCCCCAATCACTATTTTAAGAGTTATTGTAAGCAACCCAAAGGAATCTGCAAATAAACACCTAGAGTTAAAAGCCTAACTCCCTCAGGGTCACAAGTCACAGGATATAAGATAATTGTGTGTGTGTGTGTGTGTGTGTGTGTGTAGAAATAAAAGTTAATAATAGAAAAGGTTGTACTTAGTATCAAATTAATAAAACATTTGTAGCCTTTATATGCTTACATTTGCAATGTGCAAGATTCTGAAAAATAAAAATAAAATAAAATAAAAGGCATATATACACACATACACACACACACACACAAACATACACATACTGAAGCATAAGTACTAGAATAGCTAAAACTGTCTTGAAAAAGAGAAAAAAATGGAGGAATAAATGTACTCAATACTGATGTTATAACATAGAAACTAGTAGTCAAGGCATTGTGGATTTCTGAGGTTTAGACAGATAATTCATAGAAACAGAATAGAAAATTTAAAAGCAGACTGAAATAAATAGGTCAAATTGATCAAATATCCAAGAGCACTTTAACTGTGCTCAAAATGGACTTTTCAACAAATGGTCATAAAGTTATTGGATACTTATATATGAAAAATTAGCTATTTTTTGAACCTCGAATCTCACACAAAACTTAAAATGTATCATAGATTTTAACATAAAATATCAGGCTACTATCTCTTTAAAATATGATATTTCTTATTATTAATTTAATTATAGTATTTATAGGGGAGTGTGATAATTCTATATATGTATAAAATGTGTAACAATCAAATGAAGACATTTAACATTTCATCTCAGATATTTTAAAAACAGATTTTAATTAGTGTAATGATTATATGCATTTATGAGGTAGAATGTGATATTTCAATACATGTATATAATGTGTATCGATCATATCAGGATAATTATCATTTCCATTTATTATCACTACTTTGTAGTTAGTTAGAGCCTTCAAGCTCTTATTTACCAATTATTCATAAAATATTTTTAAGTTTATTATGAAATATAGTCACTCCATTTTGCTGTAAATACTAGATATTTTTACTTCTATCAACCTATGTTTTGGTACATGTTATCCAAACTTCTTTATCTCCTGATCTCACTCAGTCACTACTAATCCAGTATTCTACAGTCAGATAGACTGTTTTGGCATCCACATGTGAGAAGAAATTCGTTGTTTGTATTTCTGGGTCTAACTTACTTCATTTAATATGTATTTTGCTAAATATGGTAATGTATCATATTTAAGATTAAATAATATTCCATTATGTGCTTATATATATACATACATATCATTATCTATTCTTCTGTTGATAGGCATGTAGGCTAATTTTATATCTTAACTATTGTGAATAAAGCAATAATAAATATGAGCATATAGTTTGTATCTATTTGAAGTCCTAATACAATTTTCACTGGGTAGGTACTTTGAAAAACTATAAATATCTTAAAACAGGGAGTAGCAGAGGAACTTTAGGATACTGTACTAGGTGTAGATTTTTATGTCTAACAATAAAAGGCAATTCATAAAAGAGAAATTTGATACGTTACACCTCATGAACATTAAAAAATTTGCTTGGCAAAAATACTTTCTTTTTTTCTTTTTTTTAATATTTATTTTTTAGTTGTAGTTGGGCACAATACCTTTATTTTATTTGTTTTTACATGGTACTGAAGATTGCATGTGCCAGGCAAGTGCTCTATCACTGAGCCATAACCCCAGCCCATGCAAAAATACTTTCAAGAGGATGAATACATAAGAACTGAACTTTGAAAATATGATATTTGGCAAAAGAATAAAATTGATAATGCATAAAATACTATCAACTAAATGTCAGGAGTTATACTTCTTAACTCTAACATTGTTTTTATTAACCAATCAGTCACTATTTATCCTCACTCATACTTTGGTATTCTCTACTCTCAAATTCTATGGGGTCAGCTTTTTTGATTCCACATATGAGTAACATCATGTGATTGTAGTAATATGATATTAATCTTTCTGTACCTGGCTTCTTTCTTTTAGCATAATGATCCATCCATGCTTTCAAAATTGTCGGAATTTCATTTTTATTATGGTTGAATAGTATAACACACACATGAAAATACACACAAATACACACATTTTATCCATTGATGGACATTTATCTTGTTTCCATCTCATGGATCTTATGAATATTTCAATAAACATAGAAGTACAAATGATTCTTTGACTTTTTTTATTTTCTTTTCTTTGATATATGGCCAGAAGTAGGATTATAGGATCATACAGAGTTCTATTTTAATGTTTTTAGACTCTCCATACTCCTTTTCATAATGGTTATACTAATTTGCATTTTCAACAATGTGTATGACTAGGGTAAATACAGCTAACCATAATGTATTGTCTATTTCCAAACTTGGGAAAGGCTTTAAAACATTTTCACTTCAAAGAAACAATAAATCTTTAAGTTGATAAATATGCTAATTACCCTATTTGATCATTTAACCATGTGTATATTAATCAAAACATCATACTGTACCCCATGAAAAATGTATAATTGTGTGTCAATCACGAACAGTCTCTCAAAAGTCATCAGGAAATTTAAAATTTCAATTAGAAAATGGGCAAGTGATATAAACAGAAATCAAATTGAAAGCATAAAATGATGGCAAGCAAATCCTGAAAAGCTGTTAAACTTCATTAGCTATCAGAATTGCCAAAACTAAGGTAGTTAACAATAAGAAATATTACAAAAATGCAGAAATATTAGGTCTCATACATTACTTATTGGAATAAAAAATGGTAAAATTGCTGTAGAAAGTAATTTGTCATTTTGAGAATTTAATATGCAATGGCCTTAAATTAGAGCAATTATAGTTTCTTATTTATTCCAGAGAATCAAAAATTTGTTTCATATAAAAATATTCATACCTGTAGGTCACAGTGGTGCATGCCTATAATCCCGGTGACCAGAGGGTTAAGGCAGGAGTATCACAAATTCAAAGCCAGCCACAGTAACTTAGCAAGGCCCTAAGCAACTTAGTGAGACTCAGTCTCAAATAAAAAATAAGAAGAGCTGGGAATGTAGCACAGTGGTTAAGTACCCTGGGTTCAACCCTGGTAACCCCCCCAAAAAAAAAATATCACATGCATAGTTATATAAGATTTATATAGTACAATTAAAAATTCCATTTTGCAGTGCTAAGGGTACGTATAAATCATTTAAAGAAGACGACAGATAAACAGGGGCTAGGGCTGTAGCTCAGTGGCAAAACACTTGCCTAGCATGTATGAGGCACTGGGTTCTATCCTTAGCACTGTAAAAAGATAAACAAAATAAAGTCATACCATCCATCCAAAACAACCAAGAATTTTTAAGATAGGTAAATACCTAATGAACATTCCAAAAATATGTTCACCTTCAATAACATTTTTTAAAATATTTATTTTTTTAGTTGTAGTTGGACACGATGCCTTTATATTATTTATTTATTTTTATGTGGTGCTGGGGATCAAACCAAGGATCTTACACATGCCAGGAAAGTGCTCTACCACTAAGCTACAACCCCAGCCCTCAGTAATAATTTTTTAAATAATAAAATACAAAATATTGCTCTTTTACCAATAATTTGCCAAATTTTAAAGATATTATTGATACTACTTTTAAGTATAAATTGGTGTAAACTTCCTGGAAGATAATTTAAAATTATCTAATAAAATATTCATATTTTATTAGATAATGGAATATATTACAATGTTAGCATTCTAAGATACAATATAATCATCCAATTTACTAAGGTTCACTTTTAAAAATGCTTATTATAACTTTTTTAATGATTGAAAATGAGTAAAGTCTTATTAACAATACATGATCAGTTGTATAACATAGACTTCTTTTAATGGAGTAATTTTCAAGTTTAAAAAATAATATGGTAGAAAAACATGTATGAAAAAATAATAATACAGTAGATTTATATATATTGCCATGGAATAAGGCCAAAGATACAAATAATGTATGTATTGCAGATACAAACAAAAAGAAAGATAAAAGATAGCAGAGAGCTATGTAGAAAAGTAGAATATATATATATATATATATATATATATATATATATATATATTTTTTTTTTTTTTTTTTTTTTTTCTTGAATTTCTTAACATGTGCGTTTACCTCTGGATATGGGCTCTGATAGTAGGAAGCTATTAATACTTCAATTATTTATCATTTTTTAATTTTTTTCTTTCCATTGTATGCATTTTATGGGACAAATGTGATTTGTAAATATTTGTAACCATATAAATATATCTACTGATGTTTAAATTATAAAAGAGCCTTTGTGATGAGATTTTCATTCTTTTCTTTATGGATCCTTTTATTAGAAAAGGGAATATTTACAATAAAAGAAGAAAAGTGTTATGTCAATGTGGAAATGGATAATAGTTTTTTACCTTATATAGTCTCATGATACTGACCAAGATATAATTTCTCAATCTCAGTTTGCATTTGTTGAAGTGGGTACCAATATCTAATTGGTTGATTGAACAAAAGATTAAAACAGAATTGTTTGAAAGATCCCAAATTTCATATGATCGAGTATTAAATACAATTTGATAATATTATAATGGGGGAGACCTTTGTGATGCAATTAAATTTATGATGGTTGAAACTTCATGAATGGGTTTAATGCCCTTACAAAAGATACCACAAGACCTCTCAACCAAATGAAAACACTGTGAGAAATAACCATCTGTAAACAAAGAAGAAGGCTCTTACGATAACCCAAAATAGCTTGCACACTGATTTGAGAATTCCAGCCTTCAGGACCATGAATTTTTGTTTTTGTAAATCTATAGCCTTCTGGTAAGTCTTTAGTACTGTCTTAGAGCAGCCCAACATAAGGCAAACAGTGTAAAATCAGGGCTGTTATCTTGTTCTCTAATACATTTTCCTAAAATTCTGTGCTTCATCAAGATGCCTAAGTCAATTCAGAAAGCAGTTTAGCAGAATAAAACAATATTGATCACTCCAAACCAAATCACAATAATATGGCTATGAGTAGCAAAGATATAAATAAAGAAGGTATTACAAAGATGTGATAAATATTAGGTATTTTAGTCAGTATTTTTGCTGCTGTGACGAAAAATCTTGACAAAATGAATTTTAGAGGAGGAAAGGTTTTTGGGGGGGCTCACAGTTTCAGAGTCCTCAGTCCACAGATGGTCAACTCCATAGCTCAGGGCCTCAGGTAAGGCATAATACAATGAAAGAAAGAATGTGGCAGAGGCTGCTCAGTACATGACCACAAAAAAGGAGTGGTCAGAGAGAGAGAGAGAAAACAAGCACACTCTGCTCAAAAAGGACAAAATATACATACCCCAAAGGCATGCCCCCAATGACTTACCCACTCCAGCCAGCCACACTCATACCTGCCTATAGTTTCTACCCAGTTGATCCTTACCAGGGTATTGATGCAATGATTAGGTTAAAGCTCTCCTAACACACTCATTTAACATCTAAACTTTCTTGCATTTTCTCACACATGAGTTTTTAAGGGACATCTAATATCTAAACTATAACATTCCACTCTGGCCCCCAAAAGATCATGTATATCTCACAATGCAAAATACATTCAGTACATTTCCAAGGGTCACCATAGTCTTTATAGTTCCAGAATTGTGCAAAAATCCAAATCCAAAGTCTCCTCTGAGACTCAAGGCAAATTCTTAGCATGAGAGCCTGTGGGGGGAAAAAAAAAAAAGAAGAAGAAGGTCATGAGCAACTAATTAAAAAAAAGGGCTGAGCTCAGCAGTAGAGTACTTGCATAGCATGCATGAGGCACTGGGTTCCATCCTCAGACCACATAAAAAAAAATTACATAAAGTTTATTATGTCCACTTACAACTATAACAAATATTTTTAAAAATCTATTAAAAAACAAAAGCAAGTTACATGTATCCAATATATAAAGGTCCATAAAAAACATTTACATTCTGAAATGTAAAAATATGGGCACAAAAAGAAGGGAAGGGACCCAAGCAAGAATAAAATTTAACTGGGCAAACAAGTCCTGTAGCTCCATGTTCAGCATCTGCAGCAGATGATATTTTGATGTTCTCTCCAAATGACTTGTGTAGTTCCACCCCATGGCCTTGCTGGTTGTAGCCCACATGGTCTCTCTGTTGTCTAATCTCTGACAAATTCCTACAGCTTTCATTGGCAGTTATTCCATGGTGCTGACATTTCTTAATCCAGGGGTCTCCATTGCAGCTTTTGCTTCCTTTCACATGTCCACACATTGCCCTCTCAGTGGCAGTATCCAGGGACTCTGATACTGAGGCACATTGCCAGGTCTCCTAGGATTTCCACTGGAATCTCAGTGGAATCCTTTATAATCCCCTAACTCTAGAATTCTGAGTTTTTGCAGAATCAGCACCACATGGTTGATGACAAGGTCTGCCACCATTTTGAGAGTAGCCAAGTATTCAGTGACCATGGCTTTAGCCTCTGAATGCTTGAATAGCTGAGCATAATGAAATAACATCCTAGAATCCCTGGGCAAGCAGGATGCCCCAATATTCTCTTTTCCAAACATTTTTTTTTTTTTTTAATTTTACACACTTGAGTCTGAGATGGGTGTAGTCTTGCCAATTCCTATAATGTCTTCAAGGCATCTTTCAAATTGTTTCTGGGTGAAGTAATTATCAGAGACTAGTGGCTATAATCTCTTGAACAGCCACAACTTCTTTAGTCCCAGTTCTACTCACAGTTTTCTGGCCAAACAACAGGTTTTTAAAATCTTTCTATTTTTTTTTCTGCTCCTGATTATCACAATAAACTGTACAAAAATCTTCCAGAAATAGCCATACCACTGCCTGAATAATATGCTGCCTATAGATTACTTCCACCAGATAAAAATTTCATCACTTTTAAATTAAAAACACAGAATGTCCTAGGATGTGGAAAAATGTAGAAAAATGTTTATACAGATCATAACACTAATGATCTCTAGTCCAATTTTCAATGTAGTCGTCTTTTGCTCTGAAACCTCATGAGCTCACTCTTTACTATCCACAATTCTATCTGTATTCTGGTCTTCTGAGATCTAACCAGAATTGTTCTTTAAGCTCCACTTAAAACAATAGTGAAAATTTTCCTGTTTGTTTTATATATATATACATATATACACACACACACACACAGAATGGCAAAGGTAAAAGTTAAGACTGTGAGAAAATTAAAATGTCAAATATTCTTTGGGTGTCTGCTTATATCAAAGACCTCCTTGCTTACATCATAAAATGTGAATAATTTAATAAGCCAAATACTTGTACCATAGGATATTTCCATATTTTCTTTATTAGAGGTTTGTTTTATTTAAAATTGGTATAAATTTCAAGTTTGGTGTTCGTAGAACTAACAAAGTATTAGAAATTATAATCACAGTACTATATCCATTTTATATAACACAGCACTTCTACTACTTATGCTAATAGTGGGGGAAAAAACTTATATACTAGGAATACTTTAAGTACAAAATTTGGAATAGTGTCAATATATTTTAATTTAAATTTAAAGCCCTTGTGTGAACCAGAAAATTGTAAAATCCTAGACTACTCTAAAAATTATATATTTACAAAATTATAAATTGATGGTTTTACATCAAATTGGTAATATTAAATGGATATACCTGGTTCTGGCATGAGTTGAGTTGAATAACAATTCTAAAATGTTATTGGTACAAGAAAAAATTGGGAGCAGTATTTTTAAAATGAACTTTGACAGCCTTATTATTGCCAGTCACAAGCCTTAGAATTTTCATGGTAATTGACCTAATTCTTTTTTTTAATATTTATTTTTTCAGTTGTAGTGGGACACAATACTTTTATTTATTTATTTTTATGTGGTGCTGAAGATTGAACCCAGGGCCTCACACATGCTAGGTGAGCACTCTACCGCTAAGCTACAACCCCAGCCCTGACCTAATTCTTTTGTTCAACATTTACAGAATAGTGAAAAGCTGAAAATAACCAGAGAGAAATAGTTAAATTAATAAAATTCATAGTGTATGATCATTAGAATATTTTCAAAAGTTTTTAAAAAACAAAATACTCATGCATAATAATAAATTTTACAAAGTAAATCTCGTATAATATAAGCCACAAATAATAAAATAGCTACATTTCAACCGAAAAACATACTGAAAATAAACCTAAAACTGTAATCAGAGCTGGGGCTCTAGCTCAATGGTGGAGCACTTGCCTAGCATGTGTAACGCACTGGGATAGATTCTCAGCACTGCATATAAATAAATAAAATAAAGATTCATCAATAACTATAATTTTTTTTAAAAGTAACCAACCTGGCACAGCAGTGTATGCCTTTGTACCCAGATATTTTTAAAGGCTGAGGCAGAAGTATTGCAAGTACATGACCAGCCACAGTAAGTTAGAAATACACTGAGTACCTTGATAAGACCGTGTCTCAAAATTTAAAAATATAAAATTTAAAAAGGCTTGGGATGTGTCTCACTGATAAAGTGCCTCTGGGTTAAATCCCCAGTTTTAAAAAAAGAAAAGAAAAGAAAAATGCTATTAATGGGTATCTTGTAATGAGTTTGCAGATTTTTACTTTCCTCTTGGGACTCTTTTTGCATTCCTCACAATAAACATTTATGAAATTTGTGGTGAGAAAAATAAATTTTTATCAAAGAAGACAACAACATTAGAGAGTGACTTAATTCATTCATAATTTGAACAAGTGTTTTCATTTGCATTGCATTTTTTATTGAAATTTGAAATGCCAATTGATTTTTATTTTACTCGGTGATTATATTATTGACAATTATAAATCTGGATAGCAAACATTTCTACTTATTTAGAATTTGAACCTTCTTGTCAGAGTATCTATATAAATCAGTAAAAGAATTACAAGAACAAACAAAAAAATCATTCCTAGAGTTAGATTATAAAAATATGGTCTGCAAACCATCTAAAAATGTTGGAATCCAAAACATATTCTCATTTTAAAAAGAATGTGTGTTGACAGCCATGTTTGATCTAAATTTCAAAGAGAAAATTGAAACCATATAGATGATGCAATGAGGTTTCTATAAAGCAGAACCCACAGTATACTATCTTGCACTTAATACTTCTTTGTCCCCAATAAGTAGGTCCAACAAGCAATGCACTTTGACATCAGAAGAGACCTGGAAAATGTTTAAAAACAGTGTAAATATATTTATAACAGATCCTACTAAAAACAGATTGTGAGAGCATTACCAAGTATCTCTAAAAACATTAAAATGGATTATGTGGAATAGAGGTGCCATATAGACACACAGAACAATGTATTTACTTGACTATGTGTTAGTATCTCAGGTGGTATAGTTTATTTATTTATTTTTTTAATCTTCAAGATAGTTTTATTTCTCTGTATGCAATAAATATACATTATTTTAATTAAAAATACACTTCACATTTCATTTTTTAATGATTTTCTATCTTTACATTGAGTGTCCTATAGAGTTTCTTATTATCTGTTCCTTGGTTTTTTATTATTAGTTGTTCAAAACATTACAATGCTCTTGACATATCATATTTCATACATTTGATTCAAGCGGATTATGAACGCCCATTTTTACCCTGTATACAGATTGCAGAATCACATTGGTTACACATCCACTGATTTACATATTGCCATACTAGTGTCTGTTGTATTCTGCTGCCCTTCCTATCCTCTACTATACCCCCTCCCCTCCCCTCCCATCTTCTCTCTCTACCCCCATCTACTGTAATTCATTTCTCTCTCTTGTTTTTTCCTCTTTCCCCTCACTTCCTCTTATATGTAATTTTGTATAACAATGAAGGTCTCCTTCCATTACCATGCAATTTCCCTTCTCTCTCCCTTTCCCTCCCACCTCTCATCCCTGTTTAATGGTGATCTTCTTCTCATGCTCTTCCTCCCTGCTCTGTTCTTAGTTGCCCTCTTTATATCAAAGAAGACATTTGGCATTTGTTTTTTAGGGACTGGCTGGCTTCACTTAGCATAATCTGCTCTAATGCCATCCATTTCCCTGCAAATGCCATGGTTTTGTCGTTTTTTAGTGCTGAGTAATGATCAAGTAGGATTCATCCCTGGGATGCAAGGCTGGTTCAATATACAGAAATCAATAAATGTTATTCACCACATCAATAGGCTTATAAGAACCATATGATTATCTCGATAGATGCGGAAAAAGCATTTGACAAAGTACAGCATCCCTTTATGTTCAAAACTCTAGAAAAACTAAGGATAACAGGAACATACATCAATATTGTAAAAGCAATCTATGCTAAGCCTCAGGCTAGCATCATTCTGAATGGAGAAAAACTGAAGGCATTCCCTCTAAAATCTGGAACAAGACAGGGATGCCCTCTCTCACCACTTCTGTTCAACATAGTTCTCGAAACACTGGCCAGAGCAATTAGACAGACAAAAGAAATTAAAGGCACAAAAAAGGGGAAAGAAGAACTTAAGTTATCACTATTTGCAGATAACATGATTCTATACCTAGCAGACCCAAAAGGGTCTACAAAGCAACTACTAGAGCTAATAAATGAATTCAGCAAAGTGGCAGAATATAAAATCAACACGCATAAATCAAAGGCATTCCTGTATATCAGCGACAAATCCTCTGAAATGGAAATGAGGACAACCACTCCATTCACAATATCCTCAAAAAAAATAAAATACTTGGGAATCAACCTAACAAAAGAGGTGAAAGACTTATACAATGAAAACTACAGAACCCTAAAGAGAGAAATAGAAGAAGATCTTAGAAGATGGAAAAATATACCCTGTTCATGGATAGGCAGAACTAACATCATCAAAATGGCGACATTACCAAAAGATCTCTATAGGTTTAATGCAATGCCAATCAAAATCCCAAGGGTATTTCTTGTAGAAATAGAGAAAGCAATCATGAAATTCATATGGAAAAATAAAAGACCCAGAATAGCAAAAGCAATTCTAAGCAGGAAGTGTGAATCAGGTGGTATCGCGGTACCAGACTTCAAACTATACTACAGAACAATAGTAACAAAAACAGCATGGTACTGGTACCAAAACAGGCAGGTGGACCAATGGTACAGAATAGAGGACACAGAGACCAATCCACAAAATTACATATCTTATATTTGACAAAGGGGCTAAAAGCATGCAATGGAGAAAGGATAGCATCTTCAACAAATGGTGCTGGGAAAACTGGAAAACCATATGCAACAAAATGAATCTGAATCCCTTTCTCTCGCCATGCACAAAAGTTAACTCAAAATGGATCAAGGAGCTTGATATCAAAACAGAGACTCTACATCTGATAGAAGAAAAAGTTGGCTCCAATCTACATATTGGGCTCCAAATTCCTTAATAGGACACCCATAGCACAAGAGTTAAAAACAAGAATCAACAAATGGGACTTACTCAAACTAAAAGGTATAGTTTAATAGGGGAGAGAAACATGCATAGAAATAGTTAAAAGATAAGATTGTATGTGTGATGGGCTTAAGAAATGTGTAGAAATTTGAGTATGGAAGTTCGGGGACAATGAAATAATATTTTCAGTTGTAAAGATCTAGAAAATGCAATAAAACAAGTGATAGTTTTAATTTGGTGTCTTAGATAAAATTTGAATATAGGTATGTAGAGCATATTAGGAAAAAATGGGAATTGGGCAGTAAAGTTCATTGAAACTGACATAACAACTAAAATATCACTATTGGTTGTTTGTCTAGTAACAATCTCCTTCAAGCCAACACACATGCATGAACACACACACACACACACACACACACACACACACACAATAACACCATATTCAAGATTTCATGGATCTTCTGGCTTATTGTGCCTACAGGATATATTATCAAAACTCTATCCCCTACCCTTTGAAATTTAAAATTCTGTGAAGAGCAGAATTTATTTAAGATTATGATATGCTAATTTTAAATGGGCAATTCCTTTTTGAATAACCTAATTTCGTTTATTGAGAAAGAGAATAATTTAGGTTTTAACTATATCTAGTTGAAATCTTAGAATTAGCTAAGGAAGAGTTCAAAAATCATTTTCTTATAATTGAATAATTACTGAAACTTCTATCATATGATGAATTTCAGTCTAAATAACTGCCTAATTTTAGCCCTTTTGGGGGGAGTCAGCTACATATATGATCACATCATCAGCAAACAGAGAAGTTCTACTTCTTCTTTTTCCTTTGTGCAACACTTTTCTTTATATTGCCTGATTTTTCTGGCTAGAGTTTCAAGAAACATACTGAGTAGAAGTCGTGAGACGGAATGTACTTATCTTTTCCCGGTTTTTTTTTTTTTTTTAATATTTTTAGTTTTAGATAGACAGATTACCTTTATTTATTTATTTATTTATTTATTTATTTTTCTATCTATCTATCTATTTATTTATTTATTTATTTATTTATTTATTTTCATGTAGTGCTAAGGATTTAACCCAGTGCCTCACACTCGCTAGGCATACTCTGCCACTGAGCTACAACTCCATCCCTTGTTCCTGTTTTTAGAGGAAATTATTTTAGCTTTTCTTCATTCAGTCTGATGTTGGCTTTAGGTTTGTTACATATAGGCTTTATAATGTTTAGGTATGTTCCCTCTATCCCTGGTTTCTCGAGCATTTTTTAACATGAATGGGTGTTAAATTATGTGAAAAGCTTTTTTTTGGCATCTATTGAGATGACCAGTTGATTGTTATATTTAATTGTATTTATATGATGAATTACATTTCTTGATTTTATATTTTGAATCAACCTTATAAAACCCAGTTAATCATGGTCTTCTATCTTCTTAATTTATTTTTGAAAGCAGTTGGATAATATTTTTGTTAAGTTTTGTTGCATCTATGTCATTCAGGAATATTGATTTGATGTGCCTTTTTTTGTATCAGGGTGGTACTGGCTTCATGGAATATATATGAGAATTGTACACTCTAGTAGATTTTATGAAATAATTTGAGGAAGATTGGCATTAATTCTTCTTTAAAGGTCTGTTAGAACTTGGCTGATGAACTTTTTACTGGGATTTTTCTGTTGAAAATATTCTAATTGCTGCTTCAAGCATATTGCTTGACATCAGTCTGTTTAGGTTTTGTATACACTCATGGTTCAATTTGTGTAGATCATATGAGTATAGAAATTTGTCAATATCTTTTATATTTCCAGTATATGGAGTACAAATTTCAAAATATTTTCTAATAATCTTCTGAACTTCAGAAGTATCTGTGGTATTATCACTGTTTTTTCATCTCTAATGTTACTGATTTGGGTCCTTTCTTTCGTTTAGTTAATTTGGCTTAGGATTAATCAATCATTTTATTATTTCAAAATGCCAACTCTGTTACCTTGATGCTTTGTTGTCGCGACCCCTCGCCGGCAAGGGAAAAACACGACACAGGATTCTTCTTTCAGCAGTTTATTCAGGCCTTGATTCAAGTATCATCTTCTAGTGACCCCCCCGCCGAGCACCCAAGCATAGCCTAATAAAGCCTCCCACATGCCAATCTTAAGCTGCCACGTGGATCTTTCTCATAGGGTGGTCAGGGATTGTGTGCCAACTCTCCATAAAAGGAGTTGTTTATCACAGGCCACAGTGGAAGCCGGCGCCATCTTCTAATGGCGGCCACGGTCTATAGGAACGGCTCACCGCACTTTGTAGTATATGTTCATTCTCAATTTTGTAATTTAAGATTTGATCTCAGTTCTTTCCTCTCTTTTACTGATTTTATAACTGGTTTTTATTTCATTTTCTAGGGTCTTCAAATGTAATATTGAATTATTTACTCATTAGGTATCTTTTTTATTCTTATGCAGGCAGTCAATACTATAAACTTTCCTATTAGAACTGCCTTCATGTTTTCCCAGAGATTTTGATTTGCTATATCACTGTTCTCTTTTTTAACAATTGTTTAACTTATCCTCTAATTTTTTATTCAAAAACTATATTATTTTCTGTCCAATACTATTTTTTCCTTTTCTAATCTTATTGATATATACTTTCTTTCCACTATAATGTGATAGCAGACAAGAACTTATCTCCATTTTATTTGCAAAGAGTTATTTTGTGTTCTTTTTTTTTTCTATTTCAAAGAAGTTTTCAGGTGCAACAGAGAAGAAAGTGAATTTGGTTACTGATGATGATGTATTTTATAGATTTATGTTTGATGTATTTGTTTAATATTATTTTTTACTTCTGAAGACTCTTTATTGTGTTTATCAGAATGGCTTATCTATTGGTCCAGCTTGTGTAGAAATCACCCAATATTATTCGATTGGACATTATTTGATTATATGTAGTATGATTTGCTTAATGTGAATATGTTCACCAACATTTTGGACATAAATATTTACATTTCATTAACTATGTACATTAATATGTACATAAATATTTACATTCATTATGGAATATTTAATGATTCTCTTTACCTGATGAAGGGAAATTCTTTGTCCCTTTTGATTCAATTTAGTTTATAGTTTCATTTGTGAGATATGAAAATAACTACATATGCTGGCTTTTAGTCTTAATTTACATGGTATAATATTTTATACATCCTTTTTCCTTCAGCCTGTGGATAGCTTTGCCTTTAAGGTGAGTCTTCTGAAGAACACATGGTTAGGTCTTGTTTTTTAATTCTTTCTGCTAATTTATGTATTTGATAGGAGAATTTTGACCATTTTAATTCAGAGTTATATAGAGAGATTATTTATTCATCTAATTTTGACTTATTGTAATGCTTAAGTCAGGCTTGATCCTCATTCAATTGTCTATTTTTCTAGTGAGATTCATTCATACAATGACATTGATATTGATTTTTCTTTTTGTCTGCTTAATTTTTCCCTTGGTTAAATTCCACTCCAGTTTTCTAGACAGAGGTGAGGGGGAAGAGGATTTGGTGACCTTCAGGTAGCAGTGATTCCTCTACATGTTCCTTCTAGACACTTTACTGAGACAGCACATTTCAGAGTTATCTCCTATGATTTTATCTGTTTCTGTATGTGTGTATTAGCTGTATTCATTTAATTGTTCCTGGGCACGTTGGCTAGCTGTAAAAAAATATTATACCATTTAGTATAAAATATTATACCATTTCGTAGTTGTAGACTGAAAAAGTTTCCTGTCCCTGGCACAGCTTTCTGCTCACAATCTAGTTTGAACTGCATGATATCTTTTATTTTCTTTGCTGCTACTGTCCCATTTTACCTTGTTCTACTTTTCACTCTGACCTTAAGTGTTACAGTGTGAATTGATCAATATAATCAATAAGTCATAGATATATGTTATAGTCATAAGGCAAGATAGAATAGATAATCAATAAGCAATATACATAGATTAAAGACTATAAGAATAAGGTAAGATAACATAGATAAGATATAGTAAGACATAAGTTCATCAGGAATAAACCTAAATAATAGTAGAAAAATCATGTAACTCTAAAACATAGAAGAATTTAAGCCATATGATAAGCCACTGTGTCAGTTTACTTATAAATAAATATAAGCAAGTAGGTTAATATAGATATAGATAAGGTTAGATTAACATAGCAACATGATCTTGTAGCCTTGCATAGGATAAAGGGCATAGGGTTTATAGATATTAGTAAAGTGACAGATGAAAATGTGTGTGTAGGCCATAAGATAATTGTAGTTTTAAGTAGGCACTGAATAAGTTACTAGTACTGAATGTGTAAAGCAATTTCTTTGGTAGAAACTCATTAGTCGCTAACAATACTTTTCGCCTTGCTGGAGTTATGAGAATAGAGTCACTGTAGTCATTTGTGTAAATAAATATGTGACTATAGAAACTCCATTTTAGTTTCTTTGTTTCTGTCCCTGTGAAGAAAGAACTGCATAACCCATTTCTAGGAAATAGAAACTAAACCTGTTCTCTTATAAAAAGTTGTCTTTCTGTACTTTTTACCCCACAAGTTGTACCCTACTCAGGATGCTGTGGTGGTTGTAGTGAGATACATCTTGAATTTGAATGCCCTTGGGGGTCTACTTGACTTTGAAGTAGATTCTAGCCCTGCCTGACCCCCACCCAAATTCAGGATATCACTGTCTAGCACCTGCTTGAACCCAGGACTGTGGTCAACTGAACTGTAAAGCTGATGTTTTTTTTTTTTTTTTTTTTTTTAGCTTCTGTTTATTGCTTGCTTGCTGACTAGAAATTTCCAGCCTTGCTTAGAGCCCACAGTTCTCACTTTTTAATGTTTTAATTTCTGTGATTGGCTAGCTTACATGAGGTAAACAAGTCAGTAAGTTGTGATTTTTGTACTTATATTCTCCTTGGTTAGACCAGGAAGCTGCTGACCTCACACAGAGCTTGAGTCTATATGGTGGGTGACAGTCCCTGGCCAAGTAAATAAAGCTCTCTTTTGATTTAAAATTCAGACTTAGAGTGCTTTCTGGAGCAGCTCCCCATGACATAAGGAAGTAAGCTTATGGCCTTTGCCTCTCCTTTGTATCTTTGTTAACTTGCTTCCTGACTCCACTCTGGTCAGGGTTTGGGATCAAGGGACTTTTTATTATTTTCTGCTTCAGTAATCAAATTCAAAATTTGTCCATATCTCAAGGTCTATAATGTTGAGTTTTAAGATGTTCACTCTGTCACCTAGCACTCTGGTGAGCTGATCTTTCACCACTTTGATTTTTGGTTGTGAAAAAGTTGACATTTACCACCTAGATTCATACTTCCACCTTTGGGCTATATAGTCTATATATCATATTACTTCTTTCTGTATTAGAGAAATCCAAAATTACTTTCCATTCTGATCATTGAGTTTTGTCTCTCCCACAAAGAAGATAGTTTCCCTTCCTTATGACAGTGATTTCTTTTATGTCATATTTTTGATTTCTTACTTTATACTCACTATATTGGCCTATAGTTTGGGAAATTTTTAAAGGCTTGGTAATTAGTAAAAAAAAGTAAAAACAGGAAAGTATTTATGATATGGACTTTAAAATGTTTACTATGAAATTCAGATATGGATAATAACACTTTAGTCTAGGTTGTGTTCATCCTTCTGTTTCGAACTTATTCTGTAAGAGTTATGCATATTTTGTCAACATATTCTTTATCTATTGAATTCTACATAACAATATTACTGTCTGCCGCAGTCTGGCTGGGCACACAATCACGAGCCACCACACAGCTTGTAGATTCAAACAGCAACTCTTTATTCCCGAACTCACACCAGCCGTCTACAATCACGTTCTGGGGAAATCCACGTTCTCTGCCCAAATCCACCTCCACTGGGCTTCTATCTCCAAAATATACTGTATGAATCCTGTGAGAACTCAAGGGGAACTCAGGCAGCAAGATACGCCCTATTCCCAGCAGGAATAATCTTAAACCTTAAACCTGGAACCTAAACCGGGAATGCCCTAATCCGCCTTGGTCCTTGAGCAAGGTCACCTACATTCAATGTCACTGCAACATGGGGTACGCTGGCAAGGAAATTGTCATACCTACTTACTTGGCTAATGTCTCCCAGCAACTGTCCTTGGGTAATACTTAAAAATGTAAAATTAATTTAGAGCTTTTTTTAAGTTTTTAGAAGGCATTATACCCTGGGCCTTGATTGGACAGAGATCTTTAATTTTCAGAAATAAAGTTAAATGTATTCCACAGAATTACCTGTCACTTTTCCATTATTGTATGTTCTATATTTTAGAAGTTGTTGAAATTAGTTTTCTTTGGGTAAAAAACTTATATTTATTTACCACGAGCCAGATTTTAAAACTCTATAATTATTTTTAGAAGTGATTTATATTTCTTCGATCATTTTAATTATAATCCTGAAGCATTGTTGAGAAAATGTTCGACATATGTTGAAAAACTTGTTGGAACACTTCTACCTTCACAGAGGGTTTAAAAGATACTAAAGATATTTCTCTTAGAACCTTTCATATAGTTTTGCCAGTGATTACATTTCATATAAGCATAATACAATTCCAGACAAGACAAGTTACATTTAAAATAAGTGCATACAGATTTGTCATAATATTACAAGCATAAATTTGTGGAACAGTGACCACAATCAAGAGACTGAAATATGCTATCACTATAAAGATATTTTTAGTGATGTCCTTTGTATTCATTCTATTGATATTCACCTCTACCATCTCTCTCAGTAACCACTAATCTGTTTTTCCTTTCTATATGTTTTTATTTTGAGAATATCATCTAAATGTAGTACATAAGACTTTTACATTTTAACGTTTTTACAAAACTCAGCATATTGTCTCTGAGTGTCATATAAATTGTTTTATGCATGTGTAGCTTGCTCCTATTTCTTGTTGAGTAGTATTATATGGTATAAAACAATTTGATTAGCAGTCAGCTGTTAAAGAACATCTATTTTTTTTGAAGTTTTTGTGGCTATTATAAATAAAAGGGCTATGAACTTTCTGGTATGGATTTTGTGTGAGTGTAAATTTTCCTTTCTCCTATATAATATCCAATAATCCAATAATTAGTTTCATAATATTTATCATATCATTTCACAGAATGTATTATTTTACATTGCACCAACAATGATTGAGTGATCTAAATTCTCCACATCCTCAATATCCATGGTGTTGTTACTTTTTTTTCCAGACATTTAGATAGGGACATACTGAGGTCTCATTATAGTTTCAATTTACATTCCCTCAGTGGCTAATGATAGTAAATATTTGAAATAGTTTTCTTTGGCATCTGTATAGTTTCTTTAATGAAATGTCTCTTCATTTTTCTCTTTTTTATATTTCATTGATTTTTTAATGTTGGAATTTGAGAACCTTACATATCCTTTATCTGAATCATCTTTCAGACATGTCCTTTCTCAGTCTGTAACATACTTTTATCATATCTCATGGATTGTTTTTAACTGGTATTAAAAATTTTTACATATTTCCCCCATTATATGATGTTTTGATACATGTGTATATTTCTATTCACAGAAATTTTCACAGAACAATAATTTTTAACATTCTGATAAAATCCAACATTTTTATTTGCAGATGGTTATGGTAGTGTGTTTATTTAATAACTGCTCTTAAAAGTCTAGGTTAAAACAATTTTCTGTTTTCTTGAAAAAGCTTGACATTTTGCATTTAAATCAGTGATTTACTTCAAGTTAATATTTCTAAAATTTGTAAGATATAAATCAAGGTACATTTATTTTGCCAATGGGTATTCAATTACACCAGCAACAATTGCTGGAAAGTCTATCCTTTCTTCCTTGAAGTTTTTGTTATTACACTTTTGTAAAAATAAGTTCAGCATAATTTTTATGGGTTTGTTTCTGTATTCTTTACTTCATTGCAATTATTTATATGTCTTCATGGTTTAAAGATAGCAGACTAGACAAGGTCGCTTTCCTGGCTGATCTGTGGTTTGAAATGATGAAAGTAGATAAGCAGCTTCTCAGCAAAGTGCATGAGCAAGAAAAAAAAATGGGAGGACTTTACTGGAATTTACAACTCGATATTCAAAGCAGACTGGGCACTCAGGAGGTTGGATATAACACAAAAAAAAGGAAGAAATCCCAGCACCATAACTCCTGCTGTAGCCAGATGCATCAGCCAGAGTATTCCTTCCTTGAGCACAGTGGATGGATAAGGGAATTAAGGTAACATGCATTTTTAGGAGGCCTGAGGTGTATCTATCTGGATATGGAAAGTTTAGAGATCAATACACTGCCCAACTAAAGTAAAAGGCATGCTGCCCAATATCCTCATGTAGGAAGAAGCTGAACATCTCCCAGCTGCATGCAAAAGACAGAGGAAGGAGCTATTTTGCAGCCACGATGCCAGAACCAACAGCTGAGGGAGCTGACTCCTGGAAAGCTGAGTTTGGACTGAAATACAGGCCTGTCAAACACACTGCATGACATAGAGTGGGTCTAAATGAACAGGAGAAAATCAAACATGGAGAGAGGTTTATAGAAGAATATTGATTGTGGAAAACCACCAGCTCTCCCTTTTTCCCCTGCAATCTGACTGCTTACAGGACCACCTGGAAGGGACACACTTGACTAGGAATTCAAAAGAACATGGTGGGAGAGATTGAGTTTGAGACTGAACCTGAGAGCAGGAAATGTGGGATCTGACAATGACATAGTGGACTAAGAATGGGCTACTCAACCACACAAGTGGAACCTAGGGGAGATTCCTGTGGCACAGTCCTCCAGTGTGGACCAGAAATTGCTAGGCCCTGGAGGGGCACTGATTTAAAATCTTCAAGCCAATTGGCATTCAGAGAAGATCCTGGAGCCTACCTAAGCATAAACCCCTCCTCTAGGAATTCCACTCACAGGATTACCTCTCTTACTTCAGCAATTGGAAAGATGGAGCATCAATTTCCAGAAAACCCTACCTAACATTGCTGAAGAGGGAAGCTGAGAAATTTTTGGACACCAAAGGAATAATTCTTTAACCTTTCATCAAGATTTTTTTCCTCTCTCTCTCTTTCTTCTTTTCTCTGTCATACTGTGACGTTAATGGTTCATGAGTATTTACATAGATTCATATTAGTTTTCTTTCTCATTTCTAGAATTTTTGAAGCCAGTTATTTTTATTGGATTGGTTTTTTTAAGGACTAGGTTGTTTGATTAGTATACTTCAGTTTTGTTTTATAATCTTTTATATTTACTTTCATTTAAAAAATTACTTTATGTATTTTTTCCTCTAACCTGTTTCCCTTGATTCTGCTTCTTCTCTTATATCATCTATTGTAATCCCTTGCACCCTTCCTTTAATTTTCTTTTTACTTTTATCTTCTCTCCTCCTTCTTTATAATCATCACATTCTATATCACTTCTGTTCTCTCCTGGTTTGCCATTCAAAATTATAAAAACATTTGCAATCTGACTGTTTTTATTGTGTGTAGTAACTGATCATATAATTTCTGTTTGTTGTGAAAATTAACATTGTAGATGGCTAGCAAGAACTATTTGGTTAATTTTTTTTGCATTGTTTCTTGTTATTATTTGGATCCCCCTAATTGTTGAGGAAATTCTACTGACTCAGGCTCATATGATAGGTAATGAGACACACACAAAACATGAAAAAAAGCAAGGGAATAAATTGCCCAAAATAAACAAAAGTTAAAAGAATTAACAATTAGAAATCCTGAACTTCATAAACACAATAATATATTTAATAAAGAAGAAATGAAAAATAAAAATAAAAATGAGCAAAGGAAGGAAGTACCATAGAATAATAGCCAATCAAAAGAAAAAATAATTCAAATTAAAAACCCGAAATAAATCAAAATGACAGGGAATAAAAAATATATATCTCAATAATAACATTGAATGTTAATGGTCCACACTCATCAAACAAAAGACATAGTGACAGACTGGATTGCAAAAAACAATCCAACACTTATTCTGTGTCCAAGAGACTCACCTCAGCAGCAAACACATCCAGAGATTGAAGGTAAAAGGGTGTGAAAAAAATATATCATTCACATTGATATTGAAAACAAGCAGGGGTTTTTGTATTCATATCAGAAAAAGTGGACTTAAATTCAAATATTATCAGAAGAGACAAAGAAGAACATTTTATACAAGACATAGCAAGGTAAATATTTATGTCCATTGGAGCACATATGTACATCACACAAACCATTATCAATTTCAAGAATCAAATAGAACACAACATAATAATACCAAGTAATGTGGACACACCTCTCTCACCACTGGAAAGATCCTTAAAAGAAACCAAATAAAGAAGCTGCAAATGTCTAGGGCTGTAACTCAGTTGCAGGGCACCTGCTTAGCATGTGTGAAGAAATGGGTTTGATCCTTAGCACCAAATAAAAACAAATAAAATAAAGGGATTCTGTCCATTTGCAACTAAATAAAAAAAACATAAAAAGAAGCTACAGAATTAAATAATACAATTAATGATTTAGACTTAATAGACGTATATAGCGTATTCAACCATCAATGACTAAATATACTTTCTTCTCAGCAGCACACGGATCGTTCTATAAAATAGATCATATATTAGGCCACAAAGCAACTCTTAGTAAATGCAAAACAAATGAGGTAACTCTTACATTCTATCAGATCAAAATGACATGGAGTTAGAAATCAATGATAAATTCAAAAAGAGAAGCTATTTTAACACCTGGAGATTAGATAATAGGCTATTGAATGACCAATGGATAGCAGAAGAAATCAGGGATGAAATTTAAAAAAAAATGTTTAGAGGTAAATGAGAAGAGCAATACAACATTTCAAAATCTGTGAAACTATGACGGCAGTACTATGAGGAAAGTGTATTGCCCTGAGCTCATTGTCTAAGATAATAGAAGTCACCAAATAAATAACCTAACATAACATATTAAAGCCCTAGAAAACAAAGAATGAATCAACACCAAAAGTAGTAGAAGACAGGAAATAAATAAAATCCAAGCTGAAATCAATAAAACTGAAACTAAAGAAATAATCCAAAAAATTGACAAAACAAAAAGTTGGTTCATCAAAGAAAAAAAAGTAAATAAAATTGATAAACCCTTAGCCAAGCTAATGAAGAAAAAGAGAGAAAACACAAATTTTCTCAAATTTTCAATGGAAAAGGAAATATCATAATGGAAACTGTAGAAACACAGATGATAATAAGAAACTATTTTCAAAATTTATGCTCCAATAAAATAGAAAGTACTGAAGGCATCAATAAAATTCTAGAGACATATGTCGTACCCAAATTTAATCAGGAGGACATAGAAAAATTAAACAGATCCCCTTCAAGCAATGAAATCGAAGATTCCATCAAAAGCCTAGGAATAAATTCAAGCCCAGGACCAGAGGAGTTCTGAGCTCAGTTTTACCAGACCTTAAAAAGAAGAACTTACCCCAATCCTCCTCAAATTATTCCATAAAATAAAAATAAAAACCCTTCCAAATGCATTCTATAAACCTAGTATCATCCTGATACCAAAACCAAAGACACAACAAGAAAAGAACACTTCAGACCAATATTCCTGATGAACATAGATATAAAAGTCCTTAATGAAGTATCGGCAAGTAACGTGCAAAAACACATTAAAAAGTTAGTGCAACATGATCAAATGGGGTTCATCCCAGGGACAAAAGTTGTTTTCAACATACAGAAATCAGAAAACATAATTTATCACATCAATAGATAATCATGATTATCTCAATAGATGCATAAATAGGAAAAGAAAAGTTCAAACTATCCTGATTTTCCAATGACATGATTCTATATATTACCAAAAAATTTTTAGTACTCACAAATGAATTTAGTAAGTAGCAGGGTATAAAATTAATACCCATAAATCAATTGCATTCCCAACATCAATGAAGAATCAAGTGAAATAGAAATTAGGAATTATATCATTCACAACGACTTCAAAAAAGTTGGCAACAGTTTTAACAAAAGAAATGAAAGATCTTTACAATGAAAATGACAGAACACTAAAGAAAGAAATTGAAGAACACCTTAGAAGATGGAAAAATCTCTCATATTTTTCAATAGGGAGAATAAATTTTGGCAAAATGGCCATACTACCAAAAGTATTATAGAGATTAAATGCAATTTCTATTAAAATCCCAATGGTATTCTTCATAGAAATAGAAAAAGCAGTCATGAAATTCATTTGGAAAAATAAGAGGCCCAGAATAGCCAAAGCAATTCTCTGTGTGAAAAATGAAGCCAGATGTATCATGATACCAGACCTTAAATTTTACTACAGCTATAATAGCAAAAAAGGCATGGCATTGTACCTAAACAGACATGAACACCGATGATACAGAATATAAGATGCACATAAAAACCCACATAAATACAGCTATTTCATACCCAACAATGGTATCATAAATATACATTGGAGAAAGGATAGCCTTTTCAACAAATGGTGCTGTGAAAACTGGAAATCCATGTGTAACAAAATGAAATTGGACTCATATCTCATTCTGCACAAAACTCAACTGAAAGTGGATCAAGGACCTAGACATTAGACCGGAGACCCCACTTACCTACTAGAAAATAAAGTAGGCCCAACTCTCCTTCATGTTGGCTTAGGAACCAACTTTCCCAACAAGAGACCTAAAGAGCAGGAAGTAAAATCAAGACTCAAGAAATGGGATGGTATCAAACTAAAAAGCTTCTTCACAACGAAGCCAGCAATCAAGAACATGAAGAAATAGCCTACAGAATGGCTGGAAATCTTTGCCATCTCCACCTCAGATAGAGCATTAATTTCCAGGATGTATAAAAACTCAAAAAACTTAACACACACACACACACACACACACACACAAAATCAAATAATAAATAAATGTGCACAGGGACTGAACAGGCACTTTATAGAAGAAATATGATTGATCAACAAATATGTGAAAAATTTTTCAAAATTTCTAGAAATTAAAGAAATGCAAATAAAAACTACACTGAGATTTCATCTCACTTTAGTCAGAATGGCAATTTTCAAGGACAAAAGTAACAATTAATGTTGGTGAGGATGTGGGGAAATAGGTACATTTATATATTGGTTATGGGACTGAAAATTGGTGCAACCACTCTGGAAAACAGTATGGAGATTCCTTGGAAAACTTGGAATGGAACCACAATTTGATCCAGTTGTCCAACTCTTCAGCATGTACTCACAGGACTTAAAATCAGCATATTTTGGTGATGTAACCACATCAATGTTTATAGCAGCTAAATTCATAATAGCAAAGCTATGGCATCAACCTCGCTTCCTCTCAACATATAAATGTATAAAGAAAATGTGGAAGATATACACAATGTAATATTACTTAGACATAAAGAAGTATGAAATCATGGCATTAACCTGTAAATGGATCAAAATGGAGACTATGATACTAAGTGAAATAAATCAATTCCAAAAACCAAAGGCTGAATGTTTCCTTATGTATGTATGATATGTCAAATGCAATCTACTATCATGAATAAATTAAAATAATAAATAAAAACTTAAAATAATATTTCTATGTCTATCCTGTCACTATAACTTCACAGTACATTTTGCACTACTTATATAATACATATTGAAGTAAGACTGCTTTTGCCTGACTTGTCTTTAAAAAAAAAAAAAAAGACTTGAATTTTTCTATTTCTAAAATCAATGATACAGAGGATTTTAAAACAATTATTGTAAACCTCTCTATTGTTTTGGTGAAAATTATCATATTTACTATATTATCCTTCCAATAAGAAATATACTATGACCCTTCATTAATATAGATATTATTTTATTTATTTTATAAGCATTGTGTAGTTTTCAGTATATTTTACCAGTGTATATATATATGGTTTTATTTACACAGAAGAACATCATTTAGGGGAAATTATAAATAATATAAATGTTTACATATATTTTTTCATATACTCACTGATAGAATAAAATGCTACTTTCTTTGCTGTTGTATGTTTCTCATATTGTATCACATAACTTTACTGAGAAGTCTTCTGTAGACTTCTTGAGTTTGCTATATGGTCTACCATATTGTTTGCAATTAAGAAGTATTATTTCTTTCTTTGAAATCTCTATCATTTCATTTCCTTCTATTCTTCATTATCAAGGCTAGAACTGCTATTAAAATGTTGAGCAGATGTGAATAGACTGATATCCTTGCCTTGATTCTGATCTCAGTGAGACATATTTAGCTTTATAGAATTATATATTATATTAACTATATTAACTATATATTTGGTTTATATGTTTTGTTGCACTTTTATTTTCCCATACTGAATTGAATAAATTATCATCTATAATTTATTTCTCTACACTTTCATTTTATATATGTATATATAAATTATATATATATATATATATATATATATATATATATATATATATTTAGTCTAAATATATATATATATTTATAAATATATATATATATATATATATATACATATTTTATTATAGATATATATTTGTCCTAAAAATAAATATTTTTAAAATATATATAAATATATGTATTATATATATATATTTGGCCTGAAAAATATCTATACATTTATAAATAAATAAAAATATTTTTTTCAGTCCAAATATATATGTAATTTATATAGACATACATAAAATGAAAGCATAGAAGAAATAAATTTTAGAAGATAAATAAATATGTATTATATGTGTATATATATAATACATTTTTGTGGGAAAGTATAAGTAATATAAATGTTTACATACGTTTTTCATATTTTCACTGATAGTATAAAATGCTACCTTCTTTGCTGTTGCTTGTTTCTCATCTTGTATCCCATAACTTTACTGAGCAGACTGCTGTAAACTTCTTGAATTTGCTACATTTCTTGGCCATAAAGAAGTATGAAATCATGGCATTTACCTGTAAATGGATCAAACTTGAGACTACCATGGTAAGTGAAATAAATCAATCCCAAAAACCAAAGGCTAAATGTTTTATTTGAAGATAGAATGGTTTTGCCTGATTTATCTTTTTAAAAAATATGTTTTTAAAATTTTAATCTTTAAAACCTAACAAGGAAAGTGCTATAATTATTTGAATGATTTCCATAAAAAACTCAGTTCAGAACTTCTAAGTGGCTTATAGTTAAAAATTAGCTTAGTAGAATTCTAACTTAGACTTTTATGTTTCTAAAGCTCTCACATGTTCTATTATATACATCACTCTATCAAGATAGAAAAATAATAGAGTATCCAAGTAATAGTTAGATATTTACCAATAGAGCATCTTAGGAACTCTATCCCAACACTTACTGCAGCAGAATCAGGCACCTGGGTAAAGATAATTGCTAGGTGGCTACATATAAGAAGGTTTGAGGCTTTTTGCACATGATGCCAAGCAGATCACATTATACAATGAAGAACATACAAATTCTATTTGAATTATGATAGCAAGGGCAATGGTCTATCACTGGAGTTAATTCAGAAATTAAATATTAAATGTGAAAATATAATCAATTTCTTTGTATGTATGATACAATTGAGAGTTAGCTAAGACTCTTCATCCTTATGCCTATAGAACATAGAGAAGAAAACTGGTCCAGTAGGGCATTTTGTATTGGAAAGAGTATTTGTTATATTATCATATTTAAAAAATAACTCATGGAACAGAATGTATGAAATATTCAAATAAGCACTAGGAAAAGAAAATACACTATCCATATAATTCCTGTTAACTTTTTGGTTCATTTACTTCATGTGACTTTTATTTATTTATTTTTTTATTTTTTTATTTTTTATTTTTTTTTTTTTTTTTGTGGTGCTGGGGATAAAACCTGGGCCTTGTTTATGCAAGGCAAGCAATCTATCACTGAGGTACATCCCCAGCCATTTTTTAAAATATTTTCTAATGAATAAAAATGTGCACATTTGAAAACTTTTCTATATATGAGAGAACACAAGTTTGTGAATTTATGTGTTTGGGAAGCAAGGTTTTCATCATAAATCACATCTTTTCACATTCTTCCCCAGTTGTTCCCAATCAGCTTTTGTTTACTCAATAGTGATGATTAAAACCACTTCCCATGAAGTAGATGAGCACTTAGTACCTGATCCTCATTGTAGACCTTATGAACATTGACTATAGTTTTTGATAATTGGAACATCTATGCATTTCTGAATATATATTCCCAACTGAAAATCCTCTTCTCAGAGTGCATACCATGCATATAACCAATTCTATTAGCCACTTCTGTACAACAGACCAAAATTTTAAATCAAAAAAATTCTAATGGAGTACTATAAAAATTGTTTTGCACTGAAGCTTCTCAATGAAAAATAGATTTTTCAAAAGAAACAAATAATTTCTCTAAAAATATAGAAAAATCTTGAGTAAAAGTATTTGTACAATTTAACCAAATTCCGTGAAGTTGTTGCAAATAGAAATTGAGTAAAATTGACAAAGTTGAGGGATAGGGTTGTAGATCAGTGATAGTGTATTTGCCTAGTAGGTGTGAGGCACTGGGTTCAATCCTCAGCACTACATAAAAATAAGTACAGGTATTTTTTCCATCTACAACTAAAAAAAGTTTTAGAAATGACAAATTTATATCAATATAAGTAATACAAAAGAACTAAGAACATTGTAAACATTATGCCTGTTTTGGAAAGATCCAACTTTCTTCAAAGTCATACAAGATGAAGATAAAATCAAGAAATTCTAGTAAAGCACTGTGGAGAAGAATCAGTCTTGGTGAAAGCTTTAGGGTATAGAACAAAAAGTAATTTTGCTGTAAATTATGTAGTATTTTATATCTTATAATTGCTTTAATACAAATAATTAATACTTAGTAGATAAAATGTTATTTTAGAAACACTGAGGCTGACAATAGCTTTCTCAAGGATTGTTAAGATCTAAACTTAGGTCAATCAAAATAAAAACCTAGATTTTGAGCAACTATGAAATATTTTATTCCCAGATTAAATCATCCTGTCCAGTATATTGTCAGCAATAATCCTCCTATTTTTTTTTCATTTTCCCCAATGATTTCCTATTTGAAAGTTGTTACTATCAAAAATGTTTATCACTTTCAGACTTAAGACATACATTTTTCATTGGATTTTAGTAAAAAGGGAAATTAAAGGAATAGTTTATCTTACATAATTTATTAAAAATAAATATAAATCACTCATTGAATTCAGTGAGTTAATAAATTGAAAATATTTGAAAATTTATAGAACCTCCATTACTTTATCTTTAGGGATTCTTATTTGTGTGTGCATAGTAACTGTATGATTTCTAACGATCTATAATTTTCAATGCTATTTAAGAAACAGAGAATTTTAATAACCTGCTCAAAGTCACACAGCTAGTGAAATTAGGAATTATATTTATTTCTATTTACTGCAAATAAATTTTCTATGCTATGTTCTGTGGCAAATTATACCAGATCAAAGTTCTCCTAGGTTTTCAGTCTCAAACAAATTTTGATGAAAATCCTTTAGAAGATATGGAAATAGCTTAAAGAACATTACTTGATAGAATTTATCAATGAAAAATTGTACTTTTAAAGAAATTACTAGGGAGGCTTTGTAATGTGGGCAGTAATAAGAGTAGGTAGGAACCAAAGAGCTACAATGATCTTTCTGATCTAATACTTGGTATTATTATGATGGCTATCATTTTGAAAGAAACTATTATCATTTTTAGTAATTTAACTTTCATTCAAGTGGACAGGCCTTAGACCTACTACCTTACTGAAAGTATACCCAAGAATTTAAAATTCAGTAAATATAGATGCAATTGTAATGCCCAGGTAAATTTAGTAATTCTCTTAACAGAGTTAATAGCTTTGTTGAAACAAGACCACAAGAAATATGATAGACACTATTGCCACAAACTGAAAGAAGAGAAAATTATGTGTCAAACAGACATATATAAGTAGAATGAACTACCTTGAAATATCAGAACTACTTCTGGTCACTTAATAGCTTCAACAATTGGGAATTTGTTCTTGTTTATTTCTTAAAAAGTATAGTAGGTTTTTCCACATGTTATATTTGTGTTTCCCAACTTTCAAGTAATTCAAAACCCACATTTAGAAATTTTGCATTATCTATAGGTAACCATAACTATTATTTTCTTAACATTTGTAAAATTTATTAAATAATTATATGATAATAAGTGTCATTATATAATTCCCACATAAAAACATATAACCAATCTTGGCTTAATGCAATATATCTTTAAAAAGTCAACATGTTGTCAGGCACAGCACACCTGTAATCCCAGTCTTTTGGAAGGCTGAGGCAGGAGGATCTTGAGTTCAAAGCCAGCCTTATCAATGGTGAGATGCTACGCATCTCAGTGAGACCTTCCTTGCCTCTGAATAAAATATAAAATAGGGCTGGGGATGTGCCTCAGTGGTTTAGTGTCCCTGAGTTCAATCCCCAGTAACCCCTCTCAAAAAAAGTCAATGTGTTTACATATTATTTATTTGAAATAACACAGTGTACATTAATTTTTGGGTCACAGATAACAATGTTACTATGGATTTTACACAAATATTAGAGAACTGCTTCTCTTATACAATTGTTTTCAGGCATTTAAATTTACAATATTTAACCCAGTTTGTGTCAGACTCTTCTGGGATTTGAAATGGTTATTATCAATCCTTTTCTGGCTTCTTAATAACATGCAATTTTTAAAAATATTTTTGTTGTCAATGGACATTTATTTTATTTATTTTTAAGCAGTATTGAGAATCAAATACGGTGGCTCACACAAACTAGACAAGCACTATACACTGGGCCACAACAACATATAATTTTAACAAGATCCATCTTGTTAAAGCTAAAGAACAAACTAGAGGGGAAGGTGAGTCTGATCACAAACAGGCATAAGGAAAGCAAGAGAATCAATTGTTGTCCTCCTGATGTAAGAAATTAAAAAAAAAGAAAACAAAACAAAGCAATGACAACTACCTTCCTACATTTTTCAATAAAGAATAGTCAAATTGGTAGTGACATTTAAATATAAATATCCAGTTATGTTTAGTGATGTTTTTTCAATAAATCAGAGACCTATGAGATTTAAAAATCTAAACACAAAGGCTAAAATAAAAATATGAGTTGCTTTAGTATTAACACTTCAGTTATCTATAAAATTCACATATGTAGAATACTACATTTGTAACATGGCCAAATGAATTGTTATAATAATTTTATAAAAATAAACTAGGGATTCAATAAAATTTCTGGTATAATATGTGAGTCATCATAATTCACCCAGCTGCAACCAATGCTATGATATATATTTTAATTAAAAAAAGAAACAATTTTTATTTGTTTGTTTGTGTGTGATACTGGGAATTGAACACTGGCACCACTGAGCTCCATTTCAGGATCCTTTCTGTTTTTTGAAACAGGGTAATGCTCCAATTTCCAAGCCTGTCCTCAAACATGCAATACTTTACCTCAGTCCCCCAAGCAACAGAGATTACACTTGTGTACCACCATGCCCAGTGAGATTTAATCATTTTAATAAATTAAAGTACCAATTCTGAATACTGTTTATGCCATAGAATTGGAAACTGCTATATCCCCATCAAATTAAACATTAAATTGTGAATAATTGCTAATTATTTATAGGAGGAAGACTATCTGGTAGAAGTTCATTTCTCTGTTTTGGACAAATGCCTTTAAAAGTTGAATGTTTTAAAGGGAACCTCCCAGAAACATAGAGGTGATTAAAAGATTTGAGAGGCGGGGTCTAGTGGGAGGTCCTTAAGTCATTGGGGCCATGATTTCCAGAGGAAACTAGGCCTTTTTCTGCATCTAACTCTGCTTCTTGGCTCATGATTTAAGCATGAAATGTGTTCCATCCAATGTTCCTGTTGTAGTATGCTGGTTTTCTCAGTTTCCCAAAGTGATGCAGAGACCAAAACTTGAACAAAATTTCCAAAACCTTGAGGAAAAATAAAACATTTCTTTTTATAAGTAAATTGCTTTTGGTGTTTTGTTATAATCATGTGAAGTTGAACAAAGCACAACCCATAGGAAAAATAGTGAAAAATAAAATCCAATATATTTTACAAATCACATATTTGGAAAATATGTGATTATTACCTTTTGATAAGATGTTATTTCCCTAATCATAAGATCTGCTTCCCCTGATCAAAATAAGAAAGTTAAACACTCATAAATGGAGGGATGAAGGAAGATTAATATCACTTCTTCCATAAAATACATTTCAATAGTCTTTCAAAAAATTAATAAACTGGAAAAATTATTGGCCAGACTGACAAAGAAATAAAAATTAAGACACACATTGCCAATATCAGGGTTGAAACAGGATATCAATATTGATCGGTAGCAATTAAGCATAGTAAGGAAACACTATAAAGAATTTTACATTATTAAATTTGACAATTTAAAAGCAAAACAATTCCCATGACTTAAAATCTAGGTGAACTCAAGACAAGATAATTTATATAACCTGCAATATTAAATATATTCAGTTCGTAGTTAAGAAGCTCCAATAAAAGAATGGCCTTGGCACAGATGACTTCATTGGAGAATTAGAAAAAAATAAATAATTAGGATCAATCTCTTCCAAAAAATAAAAAAGAAGAATACTCTGCAAATTATATAATGAGACCTGTGTTACTCTGAGAGGAAAACCAAAGTCAGTATCAAACAAACAAACAAAGAAACCTGCAGATTAATGTTTCTCACAAACTTAGACACAAAAGTCCTCCAGCAAATGTTAACAGATTGAACTCAATAATGTGTAACAAGTACTATGCAAAATGAACAAACAAGATATATTCTAGGTATGTAAGATTGGCTTCAAATTTTTTTAAAAAAATTAATGTAATCAATAATAAAATGATCAATCAGATAACCATATAAATTGATACAGAAAATCATTTGATAACATCTAAAGTCCATTCTTGGTCAAAGAGAACTTTATAAAATTGTTAAAGGGAAACAATGGAAAAACTACAATTAACATCATACTTAAAGATGAAAGATGGAGTGTTTTTCCCCTAAGATTTGGAACAAATCCAAAATATCCACTATCAACACTATAATATTTACAAAGTATTGGAAGGTGTATTCACTATGATAAGGCAAGTAAAGCAAATGAAAAACAAAGACAAGAAAAAAAGCTCCCTCTTTGTAAATGGCATGTATGTGCATATAGCAAATCCCAAAGTATCTATAAGTAATATCAGAGCTAATAAATTACTCTAGCAAACTATAAAAATATAAATCATCATGAAAATCTCTATTATATTTTATACACCAAAAATAAACATGCAGAAACTAAATCTAACAATACAACACCATTCATAATCATTCAAAAAAGATGAAAACTTTAAATAGGAACTTAGCAAAATAAGTATAGAATGTGTAAGGTATATTTTTTTTCTAAAATTATTATGAAGAAAATTAAAGACCTAAATGAACATAGAGACCTATCACATTCATGAATTAGGAGTTTAAGTATAACAAAAATGCAAATTTTATTCAAATTAATATATAAGTTTAAGGAAAATCCTATCCAAGCTAGCAAATATTTTTATAGACTCAGACAAGCTTCTTCTGATATTTATAAGAAAATATACAGGAACTGAAATAGCCAAAACAATCTTAAAAATGAATACAGTGGGAGGAATCAGTATTTAATAATATGGCCTTCTATTCAGGTACACTAATTGAGACAGTGTGATATTTGTGGGATAGATATGGATAATTTTTACAAGTAGAAAAACTAGAAATATAATAAAATAAATATGCTTATTTGATTTCTATATAAGTTCAGAACAACTAAATGGAAGTAGTCTAGACATTTCAATAAATATTGCTGAAGCATTTCAACATCTATATGAGGAAAGGAAAGCAATTTGACTTAAATTTCACATCTTTTATAACAATTAGCTCAGAACAGATTACAGAATTATGTACAAAGGGTAAAACCATGATACTTTTAGGAAAAAAAAAAAAAAAAACATAGGTGATAAACTACAGTTTCTATTGCTAGGGAGAAAGTTCTCAGGCTTATTGCCAAAAGCACAATCCATGAGATAACAAATTGATGCATTGTTTCTCTTTAGAATTAAAAACTGCTCTGTGAAAGACTCTTTGAAAAGAATTTTTTTTAAAAAGCTGGATAAATACTAGGAGAATGCATTTGCAAAGCATATATGCAAAGAATTTTCAAGAGTGGCCAGGTGCCAGCGATGTATGCCTGTAATTCCAGTGATTTTGGAGGCTGAGGCAGGAGTATTGCAAGATCAAGGTCAGCTTCTATGACCTAGAGAAACTGTGTCTCAAAATAGAACGTAAAATGGACTGTGGACGTAGATCAGAGGTAGAGTTTTCCTAAGTTCAATATGCAGAAAAAAATTGTAATGTATGTTTGGGAAAAGAGCTAGGGCAGAAAGGGTTTTCTCTACAGCCAAAAATGAAACACACACACACACACACACACACACGCAGTTTCATTTATGACAGATCTTCTGGCAATAAAAATGCCTTTAGAGAGTGATATGAGTGTGTTCTCAAAAGTCACTTTTGTCTGAAAAAATATGGATCAATAGAAGAAAAATATCAGACCAGTGCTAATAAGAGTTTAATAAAGGAGTAAAATTCTTAAAGTAGAAATGAAAATTATAAAATTCACAAGTCATCTATTATAGTTTTATTTATCCTCCAACATATAATGTAAAAAAAATAGAATCATCTTGCAACAATATAGTTAATTGCCAATAATAAATAACCATTTAGCTCTTTCTTCAAACATGTATTATATTTTTTAAAACATAATTATTGGTAATGCATGTTTGATTAAGTTTTTCAAATAAAACATAACTATGAAAAAAGGAAGCTGTTTAGAAGTTGAGATCATAGTTCCACATATTGTAGTCTACCTACATATTATAGCAATAGTATTTAGGAGGAAATATTGTACTGTAGAGGTTAGTTACATACACCCAAAACCTAAAATATTTTTGGAAAATTAATATTACTCAATTAGTTTATTATATGTTCATAATTGTGTTGACTAAAAATAAATTGTATAATATTTTCCTTTAGCTATTATTCTAACAGCATAATTTAAAAAAACCAAATTTGTCATAGATGAAATACATCATTATGAATGAAACGATACTGCCAAGTGGATTTGGAAGATACTGGGAGGGTTAAAAGAAACTACCCACTCAGATGTGAGCCAGATGGAATCCCTAAGCTTTAATTCAAAAAATCCCATGCCCTTGAGTTCATGATAGTCTTTCCACATTGATCTCAGAGGGCCTTCCTACCTATCAACAAAAGAATTCTAAACTTTGAATGAGATGTTTGAAGTAAGCGCTTCCAATGGGTGAGAGCTCTTGCATCCAAACTGCCTAAGCTCCTCAGCCTGGACAGCTGGACAGCTGCCTTTGTGAGGAAAGTTCTTTACTAATAATTAACAGAAAGGGCTGCAATCAAGTCAGGAAACCTCTCGCAGCTCCCGTGTCACCGAAAGGGCACTTTGGCACAGTTTTCCCTAGTAGACTAATGAAATGGGAATTTGTAGGTTATGAGATCAGCACTACCTTAAGTGGATTCTGTATTGTTTGGTTTACAAAAGTAGTTTTATTAGCTTTTTCTCCCAGCTATTTCTAGCTAAAGTTGCATGATCAGATTAGGGTAGTGGGAAAGCACTATGTTTAAAGAACCTTTGTAGGTGGAGATACTTGTTAAATTCTTTGGTTTTTCAAATAGATTGAACATGAAATATAACCTTTTTGCCTAATAAAAGCTTTGTTGATGCAAATGTCTACTTTCAGGAATTTCTCAAGCAGGTTTAGCATGAGCAAAACTGTGAATAGAAAACTTTTGTTTTCAGTGGCTTCCATCTCTTTTTTCAATGCCCTGGTTTGCCTTTTCCCAAGCACCATCAACCCACCCACCAAGAAATCAAAGCCTTCTTGTTGCATTCCAGCTGTCCAGGTTTTCTCATGGTCCAGTCTCCTACGTGTCCCCTTCTCACTAAACAATTTGTATTCAGACATTTCACTCCTCCAATTTCCTCTGCAAGCAAATTTCATTTGTTCTATGTCCTCTTTCTTCCTCATCTAATCTCTACTAGTTAATCCGATAAATTTACTTGATTACTATATGGTAGTCCGATGGGTAGTGAGCAAAATAATTATAATTGAACAAAGCTTATAGAGGTTAAATATTTCAACCATGAATGATTTAAATAGAAACAAACTTGTGGAGAAGATAATTGGAAGAAAGAGAGCTCTTTAGTGCCCTTGAAATTAGCCACGTAAATAGCTGCCTACATACTAAAATATCACCACTAATCATACAACAATGTGATATTTCCAACACCTTTCAGTTTCCTAGGCAAAGACTGTCTTCAAAGCCACAATTTGGTTTAGTTTACATGGTCCATAAATCATACTATTATTCATCAAGGAAAAATAAATGAGATTTTTAAGAACATGTCAGATTTATAGAATTTAAAGATCATTAAAAAGGGCATTTCCTGGCTCTCCCAAATAATACTAATTCTACTTTAGAAATTACAAAGTCTGTCCATATCCACAATTCAATTTGATCATCACAAAAACTCTAAGACATATACATGTATAAGAAACATTATATAGTGACCTATAATTATATAATTTTATGTTTTACGCACCAATTAAAATAAATGCAATTTTAAAACAAATTAAAAGGCATATTTTATAATTTTGTAATGAGAAAATGAGGTTAAAAGAGATTATGAACCTGTTCAAGATAATTTTTATTTCTATTGACATGCAATTTATAGATGGGAAGTAAATAACATGAAGTAAAGATAACCACTGCAAAAGCTACTTAAACAAGAATGCAGTTAGAAAGTTGTTGGGAAAATTGGGGATGAGGGATGATAACTGATCAAGGGTGGAAGTTAAAATCAAAGATCGTTCTAGATCTTCTTCTAACAAAGGCCAATGTGCATGTAAGAATGCAATACTTTTAAAAATGACAAACAGGATAGAAGATAATTTTCTAGTGAAAAGTAATGATACATGAATCATAAAATAAAATGCAAAACTGATTAAATAGGTTGAATATTTAAAGAAAGGAGAGATATGGGAGCTCAGCTGCACTAAGGATGTGTAAATAGACCATTTTTATTAAAAAGCATGGCTAAAGGGTACCTGAAATTTTTCTACAGTTTATATTAGAGTATCTCAATAAAATATATACCTGGGTTTAATGACACTGGTACACTGATAATATTTAAAATATTCAAGCTTAAGTCATCATAATAAAACTTTCTAGCCTGATTTACTATATCGATTGCATCACAGTTCTCTGTTCCTCAATCTGAAGACAGTAATTACCCAAAGTCTCTGCCCACTGTACACTGTAAAACAGTACCCAAATCAAATCCCCTAAAAGCTCTATCACTTATAAGTCCTGGGAAATGAGCCTACAATATTTCTCTATTATATCTCACCTGTACCAGAATTTCACTTTTTCAACCCATCTTAATCTCAGCCTCGAATTGAACTCTTCCCAAGACCCTTCACCAGAACCGAATTCACAGAGGCTTATCTGATTTCTGCCAAAGGGCAAGGAGAATAACAGTTCTCAATTAGGAAGAAAAGCCTTGAAACTATGTATTTTTATTTTCTCGGCCGCTGCCTAACTTCACCCTACATCTGACACAAAATAACAATAGTTTTAAACAGCTCATTGCAGCAGGCACATAGAACTGGGGGCTGGTAAAGAATAAACCAACACAGCATGGTGTAGTTAGAAGCAATTGAATTTTGATCTCACTGTCTCCAAATAAATAAGTTTTCTCTCTAAGCCTCAGTTGTGTTTTCTGTAAATAAGAAAATGAAAACTCTACATCTTGGAGTTATTTACTTATTTTTAGAAATATCATATAGAAAAATTGCTGATTATTTTCCTTTGGAGTGCAATTGTATTAATGTTAACACATTTATAGATGTGTAATCACTGTCACATTTACAATAAAGAACAATATCTTCACCTTAGCAAATTTCCTCAGGCTTTACTTTTGTGGTGAAGGTTTGTAAGTAGAATACAAAATTATTACTTCTTGTCAGAAAGATCTGTACATGCTTCCCCATTAGAGCAGGGATTATTATTATTATTATTTTTTGAGAGAGAGAGAGAGAGAGAGAGAGAGAGAGAGAGAGAGAGAGAGAGATTTTTTAATATTTATCTTTTAGTTTTCGATAGACACAACATCTTTATTTTATTTTTATGTGGTGCTGAGGATCGAACCCAGTGCCCCACGCATGCCAGGTGAGTTCACTACCACTTGAGCCACATCCCCAGCCCAGAGCAGGGATTTTTAACTATGTACAATTTTACCTCCCCCAAGGAATATTTGGCAGTGTTTGAAGATTTTTTTTTTCTTTTTTATACCTACAACAGGTGCTTCCATGTGTGAACCTTCACACAAAAAACTGAAACTTGCTAACAGGAGAATTATTGATTATTAGCGATACTTTTGTACCAATTATAATTTCTGGCAACCAATGATCAGTTTTCCATCACTATAAGAAACTACATATATTTTTAAATCTATTTTCTGCATATTTGGCACAAATTATAAGTAAAATATATATCTGGTCTGGAGACATTTTTCAGGTTTTTAAACTATACATAGTTCATTAAGTATAGAATTATTTTGTCTATGAAAATTTTTGTCACTTTTGGTAGTTTGAGACTTTTAAAGAATTAGTATATTTCGTGTAATTTGATTAATTTATTTACAAAGATATACCCATTTTTATGGTTTCAATATTAGAACTTTTCTTAGTTATATATACTCTTTTATACCTGTTTATGTTTTAGTTTGCTCTACTCATATCCCTTACTTTTTCACTCCATAGAACTTTTCCACATGTATGTGCACAAGAGGCACAGTTTTAATCAAAGATACAAATAGGCTTGAGGAGAAAGAATATAAACTAATATGCATTATAAGCACTATTCAAATTATAGTATGTGTGGCTATTGTAATATCATCCAAAATGAACTTTGATACATAAGTTATTATTAGATTAATGATGAACATTGTAAAATTATAAAAGGTCAGTTCACTGATTATGTAGGTAAGAAGAATACACATATGTACATGTCATTGACTGCATTTTGTTCTTCCAATGCTGCATATGCTAAAGTCCTAAGTTCAAATGCTTGTGTAGAAACCTATATTTAGAGAGATATTTTTTCCAAGAAGTAATATAATTAAAATGAGGCCATTAAATTGGGCCCTCTTATAATACAACCAGTGTATTACAAGAGAAAATTTAGACTAATAAATAGACAGTAGGATAGTAATATCAAAATACCAGAAGGAAATCGTAATTTACAAGAAAGGAAAAAGCCCAAAATAAATTCTTCCCTCAAGACCTTTAAGAGAAAGCAACAGTAGAATTGCCTTACTCTCAAAAATCTACGCTTTATTGGCATTAAAATTTTGTGGTGTTTAAGCAACATAATCTGTAGTATTCTGTTGACAGCAACTATAGTAAACTAATACAATACCTAACAACAGAGTTTCAAAATATATAAAGTAAATATGGTTACAATTGAAGAAAGAAATAGGCAATTCCACATTAGTTGGAGACATTAATAATCAGCATTCAATTATAAATAGAAGCAGGCAGAAGATCATCAAGAAAACAGAATTGAAAACCACCAGAATGCAATCATATTTGACATATGTGTTTGACAGACTAGTATAGAACACTCCTTCTAAAAGAGTAGAATATACATTCTTGTTTTAAGTGCTTATGGAACTTATTGCAGATATTATACAGTCAATGACTAAAAGACTCCAATATTCTACTAACAAATTGAAGTACATTTATATATTAACAAAAGAACTATTTGAGAAAATCATAAACATCTTTAAATACACAATATACTCCTAAATTCCAATAGATCAAAGAAGATTTCAAAAGGGAAATTATATAATATGGTGAAATGAATTAACAGGTAAAAAGGATATTCAAAAACATAGGATTCAAGTACAGTGGTGACTAAATAAAACTTAGGAATATATTTAAAATTTCATAGTTATATTTCAAAAGAAGAAAGATATAAAGGAAAATACTATATATTTTATCTTACAATAGAGAAAAGAGAGTACAAAACTCAAAGCAAGCACAAGGAAATAAATAATAGATAATAAAATGTAAAATGTAAGTAAATGTAACAAGGACTAAAAATAAAGAAGAAATGATTAAAAACCAAATGTTATTTCTATGATATGATTAATAAACTGATTATTATTTAATTGGATCAATTGCGAAATAAAAAAAAAGAAAATGAATTTTCTAAAATAGAAAACTAAAGGCTGGGCCTCACTCCCAACGTTTTAATTGAGTACTATGAACAACTGTTACATAATATTTAGGGAATGGAAAAATTCCAACAAAGAAAGAAAAAAATTCTTAAATGGGACCTATGGAACACAGAATATCAAGTAGACCTACAACAGATAAAAAAAATTGAATTACTAATCTAAAACTAGACATTAAGGCTGAGATGCCTTCACTGGGAAATTCTACAAAATGTTGAAATAAAAACACTAATTCTTCACTAACTTTTAAAAATTAGATGAGAAAACACTTTTTATCTTTTTCTATGGGACAAGTATTACTCTGATATGAAATCTAGAGAAAGACCACAGAACATCTACTAATATATTTTATGAATACGAATGCAAATATCAGCAAGAAAATATTAACAAATTGTTAATATCATGTTAAAATATTAAATGCCATTACCAAGTGATATACATCCTTAAGCATAATAATTATTACATTAAGGCATATCAATAGAAAAAGGACAATATCTGAATTCTTATACTAGAGTCAATAAAAAATATTTGATACCATGCCACACTCTTTTATGTGTGAGTTCTCAACAAGATCTGATAGAAGGGAACATCTTTAAATTGATTATTGTCATGCAGGGAAATCCCACAACCAGCATCATCCTTTAGAATTGATAACCTAAGATCAGGCATTAGAAAAGGATATGTGTTTGACTCACATTTATTCAACATTTTATTGGATGTTCTAACCAGTTAGTCAGGAAAATGAAATACAATTATCTCATATTAGAAATAAATAAATAAAATTATCTTTTTGAAATGTCATGTTGTCATATATAGACAGTCATAGATACTACAAAGTTTTAGAATTTCTAGGTTAGTCAGTTTTCAGGATACAAAGTAACACAGCAAAACCAGGTGTGTTTTTCCAAACTAATGAAGAAAAATATTAAAAAGAAATAAAAAGGACACAATACTTATAAATATGTATGTCAAAAAAGTGAAAATTTCCACTACAAATCTTTTAAAATGTTGAATGAAATCAAGACAATCACAATAAATGCCAAGATATTCAGAGTAAATAGAGCATTAAAAGACTTGAGTTTATTGAAGTTGAAACATTCTCCAAATTGATCTCATGATTCAATATAATCATGATGAAAATCTTCAGGTTGCCTGTTTCTAAAAATTGGCAAACTAACTGAAAATTTCTATAAAATTTCACTGGAGTCAGACTAACTAAAACAATATTGAAAATTAAGATCAAAATTGGAGGATTCAAACTGCAAAATCTTAAATCATTAATACAAAGCAACAACAATCAAGAGAGTGTAGTTCAGACACAGAATATACATATAAGTTTGTTGAAATTGATTTGAATGTCCACTATAAACCTGGATATTTGTCATTAGTTGATTTTCAACAAAAAAATCAAGATAATGTAATTGGAGAAAATGTTCTTTATAACAAAATGGTTCTGGGTCAATTGGATGCAAATAATTAACACCATATGAAAATAATGAACTGTGATCCTTACTTTTTGCCATATATAAAATTTTATTCACAATATATCCAAGACTTAAATGTAATAACTCATAGCTAAAGCAGTTAAACTTTTAGGAGGCACTCATCTTCCTAAATTCAAATCAGGCAATGGTTCTTATAAATAGCATGAAAGAATGAAGGAACAAAAACAAAATTGATAAATTATGTATAATAAAAATGTAAAAATACTTTTCAATGAAAATTGGAAATATAACCCAAAGAATGGGAAAAAAATTTGCAAATCATTGATAAGAAAACTATAACTAAAATATATGAAGACCTGTAACAATATCACTAGATGTCTATGAGCAAAGGAGAATGTGATATATGAATATCAGTTATGCTACAGTGCCACTTTTATTGTCTTCAGTGGCCAGCTCTAAGGGAGTCACAAGAAACTTAGGCTACTGAAATAGCCAAACCATCTCTGACTCCAAATCTCCAGATAATCTGCTCCCCCCTCACCTCATAAAGGAGTCATAATTTGGCCATCACAGGATGGCCTCCACTATTGTCAACTCTGCCCTTCTTCACATTACAAAACCCATATCAATGGTATGTGTGTGACTATCTGTGCCACAGAAAAATGAGCCCCCAATGTAACAGGTTTTTTGCGCTCTGGTCTTAGAGAAGCATTAATATTTCATATATGTAAACTCTGGACCACTTCTTCACACCATAATATAAAGGTCAGTGGCAGGCACATCATCACCAAGGCAGCATCACAGATCAAAATTTTGATCTTTTTTTTTTTAATCTATCCAACCAGTTTATCCCTTTTTATAGCAGCATCAATTAATTTATATTCAAGATAATTATTGATAGGTAAAGAGTTAAAATTATAATTTTGTTAATTTTTTTAGGGACATAAAAACTTTAAGTGAAGGTATGGAAAAAGATAAACCATGAAAATAAATAGGGTACCAATTCTTGATCAGACTAAGTGTTAACAACTAAAAAAATAAGATCTTTATATAATCATAAAAGGGGTCAACTTATCAGGAGGATATAACAATTATATATATATATATATATATATATATATATATATATATATATATATACACATTTATATCTAGCCAGAATTTATAGCACAAAAGTATGTGTCACAAATACTGATAGATTTGAAGGGAGAGTTTATTAGTCCATTTTCCCTTGTTATAACAAAATAGTTGAATCTGAGTATTGTATAAAGACAAGTTTATTTTTCTTCCAATTGTTGAAGTTGAAAGTCCAAGAATATGTTGTGTTATCTCTTTAGCCTCTAGTAAGGGTCTTCTTACATGCATCACAATCTAGTAGAAAAATGGAAAGGGAAGAAGTACCATACAGAAGAGATATCACACTGTGGGACAAGAAGCCAAGGAGAAATTAAGGACTTTTCTTTTGATAACTACAAACTATTATGGTAATTAACAAAGATCAGGTCTCTCATGACAACTAGATTAGATCTTTCCAAGGATAATGCTCTCAATGACTTACTTATTTTCCACTAAGTCCTATTTCTTAATTGTTCCACCACCCCATTAATTCCATACTAAGAACCAAACCTTCAGAACACAAACCTCTGGGAAACAAACCATATTCAAATATATCAGATTATATGTTTTGTCTTCATTGTCTGATATCCTGTCTTCCAAGTGGTCTGCTCTGTTGGTGATGCTTTCATTTCAGTGTTCAATTTGGTTTGTTGTTTCTTTCACTTCAAGGAATTCTGTTCTTTGTGTTTTTTTTTTTTTTGGTTTTTTGTTTGTTTTTTAGAAACTCTATCTCATTGTTGAGGTGATCTTTAGCTTCCTGTATTTGTTTATGAAGTTCCTTGTCCAAGTGATCTTTCACTGCCTTCATTTGCTCTCTTATATCTTCCTTGAGTTCACAAAACATTTTAATCATGTATATCCTAAACTCCTTCTCTGTCATTCCTCCTGCTGTGGATGCCAATGATTCTAATGATGTGGTGTTCATTTGTTCAAGGCACTTTCTTCCTTGTCTTTTCATGTTGCTCATGTGTCTTTCTTTCTAGCTCTGTGGCTCTGTAATGTTACTGTTTTCACCCTATAGTTTGGTAGTGCTATTTATTGTAGGGTTCCAAGACCTCTACTTTGTGGGGAAGGACAATGTTAACAGATCCCAATATCAATAATATACCACCTATAACAATTTGTTGTTATTAAGACAGTTTAGTCTCAATGTACAGAAATGTTGGATTCAATTATTATCTAAGATATAACCAGTAGTTTTGAAAAAAGATTTACAGGCTCTGACGGTGGACAATGAACTGGGGTGGGACCTTAGATGATATGCTGAGGAGGTAGGATGTGAGGATATAGAGTTAATATATCTTAGGAAGTGTGAAAGAGAAATCGAATGAGTAGGGTTAGTAGCAAGAGAATAGAGAGGAAGTAATTTAGGGTAGGCAAGTACATGGGAAGACAGTAGAGCACATAAAACAAACACAAATATGTATTTAGAAAAATACAGAATGTTAAAATAGTAAAATTTGGAGGAGGAAAGAAAAATGAAAGAAGAAAAAGGAAAAGAAAAGAAAAAAGGAATATATACCACCTCTATATTATATTATTCACATAACTCAGTCCTCAACATCCTATTTCATGCACAGTTCTTTGTTTCACATATGTTGGGGATGTGAAGGCCAGAGAATAGAGGGGTAGAAGAAAAAAAAAAAAACTGGAAGGAAGATGCTAATTTAGAGATCCAAATCATTCCTGGTTCCCTTCTCATCCAGTAGGTGGAGTTGTCTATTGTAAGTTGGTGTCTCTGCCCTCAGGATGGTGGAGGTAACCAGGGTGAGAAGACTAGTCCTGGTGCAGGTGGCTTGGAAGTAGGGAGTGGCACCCACCAGTCCCTGCAGGAAGACTGTACCTCAAGGGTCTCTTTTTGGGACTGCTCCTATGATTTGAGCACCCAGTACTACCTCTCTATCTTGCCTGGAGATTTCCCAGCTCCTTTTCTCTCAGTTAGGCTCCAAACTTTAGCCCTGTCTCCTGCTCCTTTAGCAATTCCCAACTGAGGAACCTTTCACACCAGGGCTCCCATGGGCGGCATCCTGGTCGCACTGCGCACCTGTATTGGGCAGCTACTGTGTTGGGTTACTGCCGCTGGGGAGGGGGTAAAATTGGGAACCTGGTATCTGGCCGCTGGAGATCATATCTGGGAGCTGCCGCCACCTAATGTAGCGAGAATGTTGAGCCAAGATGGAGGCAGCCTGCTTTCAGTGCTTGGGTGTCTGGTGGTGTAAGGGGAGCTGGGTAATGGTGTTGTGCTGTGGGTAGGTAGCAGCTGAGTGACCTCCATGGGAGAAGAGTGAAGTCTTGGAGATCTGCAGCTGTGTTGGTAGGTGATTCTGCTAAGGAGCTCACAAACCCTGTGTGGCTATATATTTGGACTTTGTGTGTTGGGAGTCAGGAGTCCTGCTTGAAAGCTTGGTGTCCTACTCAAACGCTGAGGCCTGGTGTCCTGTGTGGGGTCACAGTGCTTGTGATTTCTGTGGACAGCAGCTGTACAGGGGTGAATAGAGAGCCTACATCTTGGGAGCAAATTTTTACCCCTCACACATTTGTAGAGAACTAATATCTGGGGTATATAAAAAACTCAAAAAGTTAAGCACCAAAAAAAATGAATAACCCAATCAATAAATGGGGCAAGGACCTGAACAGACACTTCTCAGAAGAGCATATATAATCAATAAACAAATATATGAAAAAATGTTCATCATCTCTAGCAATTAGAGAAATGAAAATCAAAACTACTCTAAGATTTCGTCTCACTCAAGTCAGAATGGCAGCTATCATGAAGACAAACAACAGTAAGTGTTGGCAAGGATGTGGGAGAAACGGTAGAACTCATACATTGCTGATAGGACTGCAAATTGGTTCAGCCAATATGGAAAGCAGTATGGAGATTCCTTTGAAAACTGGGTATGGATCCACCATTTGATACAGCTATCCCTTTCCTCAGTCTATACCCAAAGGTCTTAAAAACATCATACTACAGGGACACAGCCACATCAATGTTTACAGCAGCACAATTCACAATAGCTAAACTGTGGAACCAACCTATATGCCCTTCAGTAGAGGAAATGATAAAAAAAAAAAAAAAAAAAAAAAAAAAAACTATTGTGGCATATATACACAATGGAATATTTCTCAGCAATAAAAAAGAATAAAATCATGGCATTTGCAGGTAAATGGACAGAGTTGGAGAAGATAATGCTAAGTGAATTTAGCCAATCTCAAAAAGGCAAATGCCAAAGGTTTTCTCTGATATAAGGTGACTGACTCATAGAGGGGTAGGGGGGGGAGCATGAGAGGAATAGATGAACTCTAGATAGGGCAGAGGGGTTGGAGGGGAAGAGAGAGGGCAAGGGGTTATCAATGATGGACATGTTGTGGACATCATTATCCAAAGTACATGTATGAAGACATGAATTGGTGTGAACAAACTTTATATACAGAGATATGAAAAATTGTGTTCTATATGTGTAATAAGAATTTTAGTGCATCCTGCTGTCATGTATTTAAAAAATAAAATTAATTAAAACAAATGTTTCAAAAAGGTTGAGTGCAATAATATAATATTAGGTCCATTTACTATCCAAACTCAGCAATGAACACACAATCCAGATAAGTATAAATAAGAAAAGTTGGACTTGAAATAGACCTTAGACCAAATGGACCTAATGGTCATATACAGAACATTTCATTCAACAGAAGCACAACATATGTTATTGTAAAAAGGAACATTGGATATTCTCAACATTTGGACTTAAGACAAATTAAGTCTTAACAAATATAAGAAGATTGAAATCACATCAAGTATGTATTCCAAACAAAATGGTATGAAAGAGATGAAAATAAGTAAAATTCAAAAATTGGTGTAAATTGAACAGCATAATCATGAACACCTAAAGTATCAAATGAGAAATAAAAATGAAATTTACAAATATTTTGAGACAAAAATAGGATAAAACATTTCAATGCTTACAGGATGAAACAAAAGCAGTTGTAAGAAGGAAGTTTACAACAATAAATGACAACCTTCACAAAAGGGAAAGGTCTTGTATCCTAATGTTATATTTTATTCCATTTTTCCCATCATCTCAGATGTAGAGTATCTATAAAAATTAAATTGAGGGCTGGGGCTGTAGCTCAGTGGCAGAGTGCTTGATTAGCTTGTGTGAGGCATTGGGTTCAATCCTTATCACTGCATGAAATAAATAAAATAAAGACAACTGTCCATCTAAAACTACCGTTTTTTAAATAAATAAATTGGGAAACAAAACTGTTCTAATGGGTCTCATTTTCTCTTTCTGCCTTGGTGCTCAGAACTGAGCTCTGTCTTCCACCACCACAAATGAAGGGCATCTGTCTTATCTCTGTCCAGCTTCCTTGACAGCTGTGCAGAGTACTGAGTTGGGTGAGTTCTTTCAGGGGCTGGACTGCTCTACCTTGTTGTATTTGTTCTCAGTGAAGGGGAGAGGGTTTTAATGACTTTAGACTAGTACCATCCCAATAATTTTACAAGTTCTTTCCGGAAATATTCTCAAAACAACCCACTGCAGAAATACTGGGCTTTATGTTGGTGCTGTCTAGAAGCAGAGAGAGGCCATGTTGATTGAAGAGGGGTACTGGTCAACTGTGGACTTCATAAAATGTCTGTAGAAATTTGCAGGTCTTTCTATTCATGATTTAGTTTTATATCATTGATCTGCTTCAAGGACATCACTGTTCTTACCACATTTTAATTTTTTTCTGGCTTTATTTTCAAATGTATTTTAGGAGATGATCTTTTATGCTTTTCTGCTCCCTCCTTTTCACTCCGAATTCCTTCTTTCCCCCACCCTGGTCCAAGTTTAGGGTTGGGGAACCCTACACTTCTTTTCTACTCTGCTAACCAATCTTCAACTCTGTCCATGTCTCAGATTTTATAATATCGACTATTAAAGGATTTATTTTGTCAGCTAACTCTCACATCTGTTGCTTCTTCACTGCCTCCTTTCTGTGTTGTGGTGGGATTGGGAATCACTAACTAGAAGTATTCTGCCATTTTTCTGTGGCTACTATAAGATGTTGTTAACACATTTTCCTGAAATAGTTTATAAGAAACATAAATTTATAATTTTTTGTCACTGTGCAGGATATCTGGATATTAATATACTTTTGACTTGTGTTATGGGAAATATGCTCAAGAAGAACCCAGTGATGAACTTTTGCTTGGGAATAGATAGTTCTAAAATGTTTGAAGTGGTAGAGAATCCACAATCATACTTTTTCCACTATCTACTCACTCTTTATGACATTTGGTATACCTTCAAGATATTGGATTTCAAGTGACAGGCATCTGGAAGGGAAATAAACTAAACAAATGTCCTCTGAATCTGAAAACAAAAAAGAAAACCAAAATAATGTAAATCTCATTTTAAGGATAATTATAATAAAGATACCATTGTTGGAATGAACTACAGTACAGTAGGACCATTTGGCAATATTCAGTGATGGAAAAAAAAGAGTCAAGTCAATGTGCCTCAACAAAAGTTAGGGGACACCTATAAGAGTTTCAACAACGGTGTGGATAAACATAATTTGTTGTTTTTCAATTTTTTCATTTATTTTTATTTTATAATTGTATTATTGCTAGTGCACTATAGTTATATGTTATAGTGGGATTCTTTTTGACATTTATACATGCATAGAATGTAGTTTGCTCCATTTTAATCCATAATATTTCCTCTTTCCCTCACCTCCTCCCTCTTTCCACCTTTCCCCTCTGTCTGCTTTACTGGTCTTCCATTTATTGATGTTTTCATTGATTTTTTTTCAATTAGTACTTTTTAATTATTCATAAAAGTGGAATTCATTTTGATACAATCAACTGGCATATTTTGGTTAATTACACTCGGATATTCTTCTTTTTACTATCCCTCTCCCTTCCCATTTGTGCCCTTTCCTCTACTCCACTGATCTCCTTCCTATACTCATGAGATATACTCTTTTTAATTCCTTATTTCTCTTTAGCTTCTATATATAAAATATCCAACCTGTACTTTCTGGGCCTGGCTTCTTTCACTTAGTATGATGTTCTAAAGTTCTATTCATTTACCCAAAAATGACATAATTTCATCCTCCTTTATGATTGAGTAAAACTTCATTGTAAGTGTATATGTATATAAAATAAGTATAAAATTTTATTTCTATTAAAGGGAAACACTAGCATTTGTTTTTGGTCATTGGAATTATGATATGTGAATTGTAAATACATGGACTCTTCACAAATTTGTGAACAAAACCAAGAAGATCTCATGAATTTCTTAGATTTCAAAAGAGACATTTACTTGGCATGCCAAAAACAAATGAGAAACAATAAGGAGGAAAAAATTATAATACTCCTGGACAATGCCAAAACTAGGCATATGATACAAAATTGAAAACATGTTGTCAGAAATGTAATATGATCCGTTATTTGAAGTGTTTTGAGCTTTTCCACCAAAATTAATTATGGAACAGTTCATGAAATTCACGTCTTTGTATATTTTCTAGTATATGAAAGAATATTGTATTTGTTCCAAGTGCTATTCATAGGATAATTTGGAATTAATGGCTAAGCAACCAGAAAAGAATGAAAAGACTAAGCCCAAAGTTAGTAGAAGGATGGTGATAATAATTATGAGAGTAAAAATACATAAATCAGATACTAGAAAAAAACAGTGAAAGAAAATCACCAAATTAAGATGTTTAAAGCAAGAAAAATTGACAAGCCTTAAACTAGACAAATAAAGCTAGAGATAAGACTTAACTGAAATTACAAATGAAAAACTATATGTTACAAATAACATCACAAATTACAAAATGCCATAAGATACACTAATAAAATATTACCAACCATTTGATAATGTAGAAGAAATGCTAAATTCTAAGAATGATGGGACATGAAATATTTTTCATGCAACATGGTAACTTTTCTCATGAAAACGTGTATCTAAAATAAGGAAATCTGAACCTGTTCATTTTATTTTTCTCTGCTTCTATTAAAGATGTGATCACTTGACTCCAACATTCATTCATAACATTGTCATCTTCCATTTGTCATGAGATTCTTACCAAAACTGAACTGGTGCAAAATACATGCCCATGAACCAACAAAACTGAACTGAATAAACTTTTTTTTCTTTTAAAAAATCACTAAATCATTTTCATTTTAACTGATAATTAAGGGAAATAACTATTGGTTGCCCTGTTGCCTTGTAGGAGCTCTGTGTCTTTACTTCTCAGTTAAATAAATTCTACCCTTTTATGCTCACTTTTTTTGTTGTTGTTCATGGATTTCATTATTCAAATTCATGAGACAAGAACCAGGAAAAAAGTCACTGCAGACAACTGGCATCTGATACAACATTACAACAGCAGAGGCTAAAAATCCAGTTTAATTTTTGGGGGGCATGTCTGGGATACTTTGGAAGGCTCAACCAGTCAGTCACTTACCAACTGCTACCATGAATGGAGTGTCTTTATGTGCAAGACGCTGAAACTACAAATGGTCAGGCTGATGGATCCAAAATAAAATCCCCATCAACCAGAGGCCCTTAGATTGGCTTCTACAGGAGAACCCTGACTGCCATCTCCTTTCAACAACTCCTACTCTTTTCAAATTGAGGTATCCAGAGCTGTCATTGCACATTTCCCCTAACGGAAGATAGTGGGATTTCCTCAGAGGGGCTATTGAATAAAATGTGATAGATAGTAAAACAGGCAGACAGTTATGGAAATGGGCCTCATAATGACTTCTCTAAATGTAAAGGCCACTCCATGAAATTAATCTGTAGAAATATTCTAAAGATTCAAACAAAATCCCTTGTTCCAGAGCAGTGGGAAATGAGAGGCAAAACAGTCTGAGTGAATCCTATAGATTGCAAGGTTAACAAATCAGAATTTATGGGCTAAATAATTAGCCTAAACACATTTCCAGTAACTAATTAGCATAAATATTAACTAAGAGCTTTAGCACTTTTCCAAGATATGATCAACATAGATATTAATCAATGGTCCTACCCAGTACTCATATAAGCACCTAGATTAGTACACATAAGTGATAACACCTATTGGGTCATCACTCACCCATTTATTCTCATTTGCTTAAGTCCTACACCTTTGTGCTCACAAATTTGTTTTATGCCGCAGTCTGGCTGGGCACAAAATCACGAGCCACCACAAAGCTTGTAGATTCAAACAGCAACTCTTTATTCCCGAACTCACACCAGCCATCTACAATCACGTTCTGGGGAAATCCACGTTCTCTGCCCAAATCCACCCCCACTGGGCTTCTGTCTCCCCAAAAATACTGTCTGAATCCCGTGAGAACTCAAGGGGAACTCAGGCAGCAGGATACGCCCTATTCCCAGCAGGAATAACCTTAAACCTGGAACCACCCTAAACCCGGATAGTCCTAAACCGGGAACGCCCTAAACCCGGATTATCCTAAACTGGGAACACCCTAAACCCGGATCCGCCTTGGTCCTTGAGCAAGGTCACCTACATGCAATGTCACTGCAAAATGTCCTATTTTCATGAGTCCTTCCGCTAAGCAACATGGGGTACGCTGGCAAAGAAATTGTCATACCTACTTGGCTAATGGCTCCCAGCAGTTTTACTTGGTAATTGAAACATAAAATTATCAACATTAATCTGTAACATGATTTTCTGATATATGTGAAATTTGTATAATGTTTAAATTAGGGTACACATAATTATTTCCTTATCTATTTATCACTGTTTATGGTGAAAACTTAAGTATTTATTTTAACTTTTTGAAATTTAAAAGTACATTATTGAGATCTATACTCACCTTACTGTGCCATAGCATACTAGAAATTTTTACACCTATCTAACAATATCTTTTTTTAAATATCAGAAATTTATTATTTGCTCAAAACATTACATTGATCTTTACATATCATATATCATACATTTGATTCAAATGGGGTATGAATTCTTATTATTCCCACGTGTACCAGTAATCAACATTTCCCCATTTCTCTTGCTGAACCACATTCCCAAGTATCTCCTAACCATCATTTTATTCTGAATTTCTATGAGACTACCTTTTATAGATTTTGCATATGAGTGAAATCATGTTATATTGTCTTTCTGTTTCACATTTATTTTATTTAACATTATAAACTCCAGTTCCATATTGTCAAAAATGATAGGATTTTAGGACTTTTGGAGAAGCTCATCAGTAGAACACTTGGCCTAGCAAGCACAAGGCCCTGGGTTCAATCCTCAGTGTTGAAAAAAAGTGAAAAAAAATAAGGTTTCTTTTTTATGGCTGAATATAACATTGTACCAAATTTTATTCATCCATTACATAGTTTATGAATCTCAGGATGATTTCATATCACGGTTATATTAAAACATGCAGCAATAAACAAAGGAGTGCAGATATCTCTTTCATCTACTGATTTCTTTTATTTTGAGTACATATCCAGAAGTGAGATTGCTAGATTATATGGTAGTTATAGTTTTAAATTGTTGAGAAACCTTCTTACTGTTTTCCATATAGATGTACTAATTTTATATTACCACCAAAAGTATGCAAGGGTTGCGTTATCTCCTATTCCTCACTTGTTAATATTTAGTCTCTGTGATAGTGAACATTCTTACTGCGGTGAGGTCAAATATTGTGTTTTTGATTTACATTTCCCTTATTATTAGTGATGCTCAGCATTTATTATGGATCCGTTGTCTATATGTGTCTTCTTTTGATAAATATCTGCTCATATTTTTCGCTTAATTTTTATTAGTATATTATATTTTTATTAGTATATTATAATGGTGGGTTTTATTTTAACCTATTTATAAGTGCATATAATATAGCTTGTTCCATTTTAATCCCCAGTACTACTTCTTTCTCTATTTATCTGTTTTTTGTGGGTTTTTTTTTGTTTTTTTGTTTTGTTTTGCTTTGTACCAGGGATTGAACCCAGAGACACTTAACCACTGAGCCACATTTCCACGCATTTTTATTTATATTCATTTATTTATTTACCTATTTATTTAGAGATGAGGTCTCACTAAATTAGTGTGTCTAGCCTTAACATTGTGACTTTCCTGACTCATCCTCCTAAGCCACTGAGATTATAGGCATCCACAAGGACACTCAGCCTTCTTTGTCTATATTTGTTGTTTATTAATCAATTGAAGTATAAATTGACTGCTCTCTACTATTTGTATTTTCTTATATATTCTATATATCAGTTCTTTGTTAGATGCATAGATTGGAAATATTTTCTCCCATTCTGTAGATTGTCACTTCACTGTGTTATTGTATTTATTGTTCCCTTTTCTATACAAAAGGTATATAGGATGATACAATTATACTTGCCTATTTTTCCTTTTGTTTCTCAAGCTTTAGGATCTTGTCCTTGAAAATGTTTACTAGTTTCAAAGTTCTAAATTATTCCCCCTATATTTTCTTCCAGTAGTTTTATAGGTTAATGTTATCCATTTAAGATTTTAATACATTTAGGGGTGTTTTTTTTCTAACTTGTAAGAAATCTATCCCACTTGAAGTTCTGTGTGTTGATATCAAATTTTCCAAACACCATTTATTGAAAAAAAAAAAAACTAACCTTTCTATAATGTGTGTTCTTAGCACCTTTTCTGAATACTAGTTTTCTGTAGACATGTACCTTTACTTTTGTAATCTCTATTCTTTTCTATTGGTCTATGTGTCTGTGTACATGCAAATATCATGTTCTTCTTTGATTACTATAGCTTTGTAGTGTATTTTGTAGTCAGAGAGTACAATATATACTCGTCTATTCTTTTTCTCAAAATGACATTGATTATTCAAGTGTTTTTGTCTTTCCATATTAATTTCAACTTAGTTCTTTGAAGAATGGGTATTTTGATAGGAATTGCATTGAATCTCTAGATTGCTTTTAAAAGTATGTGTATTTTACCAGTTGGTTCTTCTTAAGCATGGAAAGATGTTGTCTTTCTATTTTTTTTTCTTTTTGCTTTTGTGTGCTCTTCCTCTCCTTTCATCAATAGTTTCCAAATTTCATTGTAGAGATCTTTCATCAGATTTTTTTTATTTATTTGTTTTAGATATACATGGAAGTGGAGTGTATTTTTGACATATTTTATATATATATATATATATATATATATATATATATATATATATATATACATGAAGTACAAGTTATTCTAATTATGATTCCATTTTTGTGGTTGTACATAATGTGGAGTTTCACTGGTGATGTTTTCATATATGAAATAAGGAAAGTTATGTTCAATTCATTCCATTGTTCTTCCTATCAATGTCCCCATTCCTTTCCCTTCATTCCCTTTTGTCTTATCCACTGAACTTCTATTCTTTTCCTCCCTCCTGTTGTGTATTAGCATCCACATACCAGAGAGAACATTTAACCTAATTTTATTTCTAGGTATTTAAATATTTTATCTGGAGTTTCTTATTTTATTTGTTTACTTATATAGTTTGGTACTGCACATAGCAACATTACCAATTTTTGCATGTTGATTGTCTATCTTGCAACATTGTTGAAGTAATCTATTTTTTCTAATTGACGTTTTCCTTGTTTGGGTTTGGGGTTTTCTACAAATAAGATCATGCCATCTGTTAACTGTGATATTTTGACTTATTTTACAATTTGAATGTTCTTTATTTCTTTCTCTTTCCTAATAGTTCTAGCTAGATCTTCTAGCTCTATCTCAAATAGATGTGTTGAAAGTACTCATCCTTTTTTTTTTTCTGTTGTTGTTGTTGTTCCAGATCTTAGAGAGGAAGCTTTAATCATTTCTACATTCAAGATAATGCTAGGTATTCTGGTATATGATTTATTATTTCTTTATAAAGCTACCTGCCTCAGGTGCTTTGTTGTGGGAATGCATATCTGACTAATATGACTATTTTGACTTTTGGGATCATTTTGAAGTATACACATGTATCAAAACATCTATAACATTACATTATTTGAATATAAACAAATTTTATATTTGTGTAAATGTGAGAAAAAGCAAAATCTGAAAATATAAACTCTGAGAATTTTATTAAAATTGGTAAGATTTTTAGTGGACATTTCATTAAGTAAGATATATGATTGGACAATAAACAAAAGGAAAGATGCTCAGCACCATTAATCATTAGAAAAATATAAGTAAAAACCACAAGATGAGATTTTTCTCACCCATTAAATACAAATAACTGACAATATCAATTGCTGGTGAGGATGTTGAGAAATTAACATCATCACACATTGTGGAAAAGAATGTAAATAATGCTAACATTTGGGGAAATTTATAGGAAAATTAATGAAATACTAATATGTCATACTATGGATAAACCTTAAACTATCCTGATAAATGATTGAAACCAATCACAAATATTACATATTGGATTATTGTATTTCTAAATGTACCCAGAATAGGCAAATCTACAAAGACACATAAATGTAAAGTAGTGTTTGTTTGGCGCTTAAGAATGGAGTAGTAGAAATAAAAGATGAAAAGTGAGGTTTACCAATGCCATTTTAGAGTACCGTAAGTATTCTTGCATTGTTATGAGAGTGATGGCACTGACTTTCATAACACCAAAAATTACTGTATTATATACTTTAAACTGTAAATTATATGGTATGTAAATTGCATCTCTTTGGATCTATTTTATAAATAGAAGCAATGGATGTTGGATATATACTTCAGTGGTAAAGTGCTTGCCTAACGTGTAAGAACCTTTGTTCAATCCCCAGAACTGGAAAACAAAACAAAATAAACAAACAAACAACAACAAAAAAAAAAATAGAGAGAGAAAAGCTGTAAGAAAATCAATTCTTTGGGCTGTGGTTGTGGTTCAGTGGTAGAACACTTGCCTAGCCTGTGTGAGGCACTAGGTTTGAGCCTCAGCACCACCTAAAAATAAATAAATAAAATAAAGGTATTTGTGTTAAAAATCATTTCTTTAATATGTCTAGCTCTATAACAACTTTGACTAGATAAATAGCAGTAATTAATATGGTATATTTGATAGTGAAATAATATTAAATTCTCTCTAACTATAATAAGAGAGAATGCAAGGGGAAGGATCAACAGAATAAAGTATAATAAATCATTAATATAGCAAATGAGAAGAATTGACACTTGAATTAATTTGAGTTTTCTAAAGTAAAACTTTCATTCTGAGCTCTAAGTTATTTACTGAAATTGAAATTGCCAATGAAAATTTTCATGTACCAAGGAAAAGAACATTAAAGGCTGGGGTTTTAGCTCAGTGGGAGAACTCTTGCCTAGAATACGTGAGGCACTGGGTTCAGTCTTCAGCACCACAAATAAATAAATAAATATATCCTGTCCATTTGAAACTAAAAAAAATGCATATGAGAAAAAATATTTTAAAAACAGTAGAAATGTAATATGTGAATTTTTCTGAGATAAGATTTGAAGAAACTAAAAAATTCAGAAAAATAATTTAGCAGTGATAATGAATATAATGATGTAAATTTAACTTATGAACAGTAATCCTTTTTATTTATGAAATTTAAAGAATCCAAGCAATGTGAAAGTGTTTGTGTGTATGTGTCTGTGTTCATACATATACATATAGGCATACATATAAAAATATTTTAAGTCATTAATTTTTATAAATGCTACAGATGAATGTATGTAAAATTGTAAATTTTATTTATATACTTTATTTTGAAACTTATCTATGAAAATTTTAACAACAAATATAGTATGTTAGTCATATACAGTATTAAATAGAAAAAAAATATAAAGTTTTACTGTAAGTCTAGGTATTCGTTAATATAATTTGTATTCTACTGTAGACCAACTAGAATTATCCATGAAAAGGTGTCTTATTGTATAAAAATACTTAAAATTTAGAGTCTCTCACTCTATAAAGGGAAATGTAAATATCCATACCTAATGAAAGAAGTAGTGAAGGAGATCTCAGATTTACCAAGTTCTTCCTCAAAATATAGCTCTTGTTTATCAACTATTTATATACTTGACACTTACTGAAACATTTAACATTCATTATCTCATTTAATATTCACAATATTTTTAAGAAGGGCTCATTGGTAAAAACCCCATAGTTTGATTCTCCATAATGGAAAAAAAGACAGAGAATGGCATTTAGGAATAAAAATGTAAGATTAATAGAAAGTTATATTCCACTGAAATGCTGTATTCCCAAACATCTGTACCTTACCTTATTTTTCTTTCTTCTATAATATTTTTACTCTTCCAATACACTATATATTTTTTTCTTATTTTTCCCCATGGAATGGAAGCTGTGCAAAGGAATACATCATCATGTTTTTGTTGTTGTTATTGTTTTGTTTTTTAGTTGAAGTATAACAAAACTGCAGAAAAAATATCTAATATACGGTGTACACCCCATAAATATCTTATAAATTATAGAACTAACAAAAAATGAAATATGTAAGACTCTAAATTTATTAAAGATGTTTAATCTCATTCAAAATAAAAGAATGATATTTATATCACAAAAATGCAACTATAAGCCTTTAGTTAGGCAAAGATGAAAATTTTTGTATAATTTTGTCAGGGTATGGAATAAAACACAACCTAACACACTTTTGTTTGGAGAGTAATGTAGTATAACCTCTACAAAGGACAATTTAGCAATACTTACTAAAATACAAAATATGCATATGTTTTGAAATACACGTATATTATGTTCCAGGAATTCTATCTGCCAAACAAAAGGATAATTTATAATATCATTTATGTCAGTGTTATTTATAATAGCAAATGGACAGAAACAATCTTAAGTGTCACTTAGAAAATTGATTAAATATATAATATGGCTTATCTAAATCAGTGTAATGGAATGTAATGCAAACCACACATTTTATTTAAACATTTTCTAGCAATCATATTATAAAAATAAAAAGAAACAAGTAAAACAACATTTGATTCTTTATTAACCAAATAAATACAAAACATTATTTCAACATATAATCAACATAGAAATATTGAAATTTTTTACTTTTTCTCTTAAGAACCTTTAAAATCTATTTTAGTTTATAATTATATAAAAACTCATCTCATAGAAGCCATACTTTAATTACTTAATAGTCATATGTGTTTAGTGATTATCACAATTGGTAGTATACTTCTCTGTAAAGGACATTATAGAGTTGTTTTGATAAAAATGTGGTTGTTTTTTCTACTTACATGGAACTATATTCAAGACATATTTTTCAATGTAAACAAGTAACAGAGTATGAAGATTTCTACTATTTGTAGAAAAATACGGTGTTTGTGTTTTTCTTAAATATACATAGATTATCCCTCTAAAGATACACAGGAAAGACATAATTGTGGCTTCCTTGGAGTGGAAGATCTAGGTGGCTGCATAATAGAATATAAGTAGTAGATAGATTGCTTTTTACTCTATTCTTTATTCCATTTAAATTTGAATCATGTGAATATATTACAATTAGAATAAAAGGCAGATACAAGAATTTCTTATCTACCTCTTTGGAAAAATCTTATAAATTAGTTTTTCAAATAGTTATATAGGTCTAAAATATTAGACCTATATAACTATTTATTAAATTCTAAATAAATCTAAGGATAGGAAAGCCATAATTATTGAAGGAAAACTAGGCTGTTTGAAGTGTGCTATTGGCCTTGTTGCACTCTAACAAAGATTTTGCTCTATCAGAGACAGCAAACTATATAGACATGGGGTCTAACTCAATATGTGCACTTTATTCTTAATATGGGCTATTGTTTCAGGAAGCTCTGTTTCCATAAACAGTTCAATCCCAGAATAGAAAAGGTATGGAGTGCTTGCTGGTTGCATAGCAATTGAGATAATGTATGCAAAAGCACTATGTGCTATGCAAATGTAAGGTATTATTATTATAATCATCATCATCAAGTGGTGGAACTGAGACCTCTTACTCTGTCTATCAAGTTATTCCCTCTTGTCTGTGTTCCTGCTCATTCTCCTAGGAATCAGATTTTGTTTCTGTTATTTGGGGTTTTGTTATGCTTTTAATAGGTTTTAGCAGATTTTCAAATAACATTTAGTAAAGAAATACATTACTTTGGGCAAATGAGGATAATATTTTTTTTATTTTTTTCTATCTTTTCAAGTTTGGATAGATTTGGAGTTTTTAGACAATTCTCATTATACACACAAAGATACTGGGGCTTTGTTAGAGAAGCTTAGAATATACTGAATCGACAAGAATTTGGTTGATACACCAGAATGCCTCATGCTTAGATAAGTGCATTTTTTAAACGAGTCACTTGATTTATACATTTCTAGGTACTTCTGTTTTAAACAGCAAAATTATTTTGTGGAGTATCTGATGACATAGGGAAAATACATAAGCGGTATTTCAGTTGGTCATATCATTTTAATGTAGGACCATTTTTTTTTATTTGGGGCAATTTAATTAAGTAGGGGGAAATAATCAGAATTGCCTATTAAATATTTGGTTGATGTTAATAAGTAAATGATTTAACATCTTAAGAATATTCACTTTCTTACCCCAATGTTATCCTTCCTAATTTAGTATAATATTATGCTTTTGATGTTTCTATCAGCATATTTTCACTCTATTCCTTTGAGGAAATTGCTATTTCATATTCTATCTTCCTGTTTTTCTTTTTTTTTCCTGAAGATACCATTATATTAGTTGGAGAACAGTGCTGCCTACTAGAATGTGAAAATAGGTTTCATTCAATTAATGAGCTGGAAACAGGGAGACATTCCATAGTAAATGAGGTTTACATATGATAATGTTGGACTTGTTGTATAAGGGACTGCTTCCTTTCAAGTCTCTGAAAGAAGTAAATTTTGCTTTTGTGGAATCTGTACAATGCCAAGAGAAATGAATGCAACAAACCATACAAAAATAATGTGAGTTTATAATAATTCTAATGAACAAAAATTATTGTTTTCATTTTATTAAAAAAGCAGACCAGTACTAAATAATAAACATCTCAAAATCTAACAAAAGAAAATTATGAATAAATGAGTTCTGATTCATCAGGGCTGGCATAATTATAACCATTTTAAATTTATCTAACTTTGAAAAAAAATAAGTAAATTGTAAGATATTAAAAATATAAACATGACACAAATTGCATCATATTAAGCAATTTGCTTACATTGTGTTTTTCTGATTATTATTTTGTTAAAGAAGTATAAGTTTCTTAAGCTAATGAAACTGTAGTATACATCATCAGCTATAGATATTTGACTTACTATTTTCAGTTAACTTTTGTAAGATTCTTTAGTAAACCATGATTAATTCATAATGAAAAACAGTCATTTGTTAGTTTTGATGTTATGGCTCAGGAATTACTAGAAAGAAATTACGTAGTTCTGTGGAAATTTGACAAGACAAGTTAAGATTTGATTTTGTAGCTAGTCTCAGGGAACGAAAGTTGTAATAAACATTAACAAAATTTTAAAGATTCTGACTTAAAATATCTTATCAGGTTTGTTGTCTTACTACTTTCTCATCTTAAAATCTGTATTAAATTTACCATTATTAATTTTTATTTTACAAAAGCAAAAATAGTGTGATGTATAAACTGATCTTCAGAACTCCAAATATAGCATAGTTGCTTGTTGTCAAAAATATAATTATTTGAAACAATTAAGAATGTGAAGAGACAACATGAGAATCCGAGAAAACCTTTGCCTGCTAAACTTCTGACAGAGGATTATGAACTCAAAAATTTAATGCCAAAAATAAGTAAAACAAATAACCCAATTAAAAAAATGAGTGAAAGAACTAATGGAACAAATTTCAAAACTGAAATTCAAATGGCCAACAAATATATTAAAATTTCTCAACATCTTGGTGCTTGGGTTGTGGCTCAGTTGTAGAGCATTTGCTTACCATATTTATTCTAAAGAATCAAAGTCAAGGAGTTGGGTTTGTAGCTCAGTGGTAGAGTGCTCATCTTGCAAGTGGGAGGCAACAGGTTTGATCCTCCAGCACTACATAAAAATAAAGTAAAGGTATTGTGTCCATTTACAAATAAAAATATGTTTTAAATAGCTTAGAGTCATCATATTATAACTATACATGCATATCCATGTTTATAGCAGCACAATTCAAAATATCCAAACTATAGAATAAACATAAAGAGATGAATGGATAAAAAACTACATTATGTATTTACAATGGAGTTTTATTAAACTGTAAAGAATAGAATCATGTAATTTGCAGAAAAATTGATGGAACTTGAGTAAACAAAAAAGGGTGACATGTTTTCTCTTGTATGTGGAAGACAGAGAAAAAAAGAAAAGAAAATTGAGGGGAGATCTCTGGATTAGAGGAAAAGTACCAGGGAGATGGAGGAAACAGAATGGGAAATTTGGGAATAATATTGGCCAAATTATATAGTGACATTGTATCTGTGTATGAATATATAATAACAAATGCCACCATTATGTACAATTACAATGCATCAAGAAAAAATAGAATAAGGAATAAAATTATTCTCCTGAGACGTAGACTATTATTGTATTTTTCTATTTGCTTTAAAATGTCAAAAAAGAAACCTTTGAATTTCTTTTAAAATTTAAGAAATCTTTAAATATAGATTTTTTTACAGTATTTTCAAGGTGAGTGTATTTTCCTAGATGACTTGGAAAGTTCCAAAATGTAAGGAGTCTTTATAGTCTAGGAAGTGTTACTAAATATGGAAGGGAAGTTTCTGAAAGTAGCATATCCAGAAGTCTGCATTTCTTGGGAGTTTCTTATGTTCCATGATTGGGAACCACAGATTACTGATGGTAAGTGCAAATAAGTAAGATTTGATTAATCTACCAAGTTATAAAAACCTGTTAAGAAAGAAGTTTTGCAGGCAGTTTTTTGTTATATCATCTTCTCACTAGAGAGTGGACTGTGAGTATATTTTTTCCCCTGGGAGGAAGGGAATTGAAAATATACTCCAATCCATAGGTTTGATAATGATCCTACTGCTTAATATTTTATATAATTATATCATAGTAACAATTATGTTTCCTCTGAAAATTGCCTAGATACTACACATGCACGCACGTGCGTGCACACACACACACACAAATAAATAGAAGTTTACCATTATCAATTAGAAAATAAATGTAAATTATGGCTATTTTAGAAGGGCCACAAAACTGTATCATTATAATGTTTTCATATTTTCCTACTTGTTTCATAACTACCTTAATTTTATCTTTCCTAGAAAGTTTAGGTAGATATTGACTGCTAGTAAGCTCTATCTTTCTTCTTATATGGATATTTGAAGTATTAACACTATCTTTACCTGTTTTCTCCTGAAAATCCATAGTGCAACAGGCTAGATCATTTATAAATAGAAGAAATGTATTCATCATTGTTTTTCAGACTTTGAAGACCAATATAAAGGCATTCAATCTGATGCAGTCTTGCTACTGCATAATAACATGGTGGAAGCCATCACATGAAGACAGCAAGGAAATGTGCAAATTTGGATCTCTCTTCTTATAAAGCCAATTGTGTGGGCCCTTCCTCCATTATCCCATATAACATTAATTACCTCACAAAGATTCCACCCCCAAATATTATAATATATATATATATATATATATATATATATATATATATATATATATTTTGTTGTTGTTGTTGTTGTTGTTGTTTGTTTGTTTGTTTATTAAGTTTCCAACACATGATCTTTGGGTGAACCATCCAAATTTTATCAACAACCATTGAAAATTCATTGATTACTTTCAGCCATTCAGATGCAAACTACTTAGTTCAATCAGTATCTTACCCAAACCCCTAAATATCTTAGAAAATAACAGGAAACATAATAAATATAACTTTGGAACATTATAGGAAATTAAGTGCATAAATGATACAAAAATAGCCATAATTATATTAAATACACAAAATACTCAAGCTATTGTCTTCTTCATCCTCCCTTGAGAACTCATAATATCTTTTAAAAAAAACTGCCAAAAATACCCATTTGTGCTAGGCATAATAATGACCCTCTTAATATGTTAAATCTTTCATCCTCAACCTGTGAATAAGTTAGCTCATATGAAAAAAAGGAACTTTGCAGGTACAATCAAATTATAACTGTTCAGATAGGAATTTTGATTGTGATTACCTGAATAACGTAATACTTAATGATGATTATACACATATATATGCATATATATGAAATAATCTTTACTGTTGTCACTGGGAAATAATATGGCAAATAAAGAAGGGTAAAAAGATGCAACTTTGTTGCCTTTGAAAATACAGGAGTGAGAGCATGAGAACACAATGATCAAAACTCTGTGAGATATACCTAAAGCACTAATTAGAGGAAAATGATAAGTGCAGATACCTACATCATAAAATGAATATCAAATCTATAACCTAATGTTTAACCTTCAGAAACAAGGAAAATAAACCTACAGCAAGATGAGGAAAGAAAAAAATCAATAACATAAGGAAAATAATCTGAAGAAATGACATCAGCTAGATAAAATATAGGAGGTCTCAGATCTTATACATTGAATTAACAATTTAACAGAAATCTGATAGACAAAAATAGTCCCATGAGAGCTCCAAGGGGTAATTGAGGGTTTTGATGATGAAACACAAATTTCCATAACAGCAACAGTGAAAAAAATAAGAATAAATACATTTTATCCATGTCACCCATTAATAAGCTGGCACATTTATTGCTGAGAAAAACTTCTTTGACGCCCAATTTATCCCATGACGTAAAGACAGAATAAAGTGAGCATACAATTTTCCCAGTCCTTTGGGACTTCATTTTGGAGAAATCTTCTGTGTTACCTTCATCTAGTATTCTGAGAGAATCAGCAAGACTAGATCACATGTGAAGAGAGGAAAGAAAATGGTTATATACTCGTGACAATTGTTGTGCCAGTCTCAACAATCTGTCCATGAACACTGCAAGTTTGTTCAACTCTGTGCCCAAAAAGCCAGTATTTTCATGCACATATAACCAAAACAGCATGTGGATTCCAGAAGCAGACTCAACCAACCAGAATTATGAGAAATTAAACAGCCATGAGACTACTTCAAGAGTGAGTAAGGAAATGGAATTTTGCAACCATTGTCCTGGTATCTCATTACACTGCTTAGAAAAAAAGGCATGGGAAATTTTCAGCATGAACCAAAGATGAACAAAGTAGGAAGAAGGTCAAAATTCTAACATGTCTGCTTCAGGTGTGAGATAGATTAAAGAAGTTTCCATCAATATACCTAGTACTTAAGGGTACTGCTATAGGTGAAATAAATAGGTGGATTTCAGAAGCCAAAATGACTCCACAAAATCAATAGAGGAAAGACAATCCCAAAACTTTTCCTCTAGGAGTGAACAAGAGAAGCGCAATCAGCTCATCCATAGACAAGGTTTTAGAGTCTTTCCAGAATATTTCTTTAAGTTTACTGGTGAAGATCTTTTCACATTGAAGCCAGCGCATACAGACTGAAAGAGATAAATCTCTCTTCAAAAGCATAGACATTAATAAATTATCATGAATAATAATGAAAATGTGGAATCACCAAATGAACAAAATAAAGTGTTAGTGAAAAATGACAAAGAAATGAAAATCTATAAGATGTCTGATAAAGAATTATTTTTTTGATATTAAAGAGTCTTAGCAATAATAGAACACTAAATCAAAGAAAGATGCCACTTATCAACTAAAGGAAATCATAGAGACAATATCAGAAGATTCAATATCATAGATTCAATATCAGGAGAAATGTAAAAGGAATGAAAAAAAAAAAGTGAAGAAAGCCTATGGGGTTTATGGCAGTCCTGAAATGAGGACATGGAGGAGGAGGAGGAGGAGGAGGAGGAGGAGGAGGAGGAAGAGGAGGAGGAGGAGGGAAAAAAAGGAGGAGGAAGAGGAGAAGGTTGAGGAAGAGGAGGAGGAGAAAAAAGAAGAAGACAATGACGAAGCAGCAGCAGAAGAAGAAGCAACAACAGCAGCAGCAGTGGCAGCAGAGGGGGAGGAGGAGCTGGAGAAGAGGGAGGAGAAGAAGAGGAAAAGAAAGAAGAAGATGAGGATAAAAAATTATAGTTAGGGGGAAGAGGAGTAGGAGAAAAAGAGAAAGAGAAAGGAACAGAAAGTCCACTTGAAGAAACAATGACTGAAAATGTCTAAATTTTAGTGATGTACCTGGACACCTAGGTTCATGAAGTTCAAAATTCCCCCAATTTTTATCTTCCACAAAGTTTTACATATCTAGCTGGGTGCTGTGGCACATGTCTGTAATCCCAGCAGCTAGGGAGGCTGAGGAAGGAGAACCACAATTTTCAAGCCAGTCTTAGCAATATAGCGAGGTCCTTAGCAACTCAGCAAGAGCCTATCTCAAAATAACAATAAATAAATAAAAAGGATTGAGATGAGTATCAGTGGTTAAGTGCTTATGGATTCAATCCTTGGTACCAAAAAAATACATATTTTAATTATATTATGAAAAGTAAAATTAAAAGAAAACATTTATGTATTTATTCATTTGAGTATTGGTACTGGATACTGAACACAGGAACATATTACTACTGAAATACAGCACCAGTTTTTATTGTTTTAAATTATTTTGTATCTCACTAAGTTGCTGAGGTTGGCCTGAAATTTGTGATCCTCTTGCCTACCAAGTTGCTGAGATTACGTTTGGGTACCAGCATGCCTGACAAAAGATAAAATATTAAAAACAGCAAAGAAAACCAATGTAGCACCTATGCACTGACCTCCACAGAACAATTGGCATGTTTATCGGCAGAAACCTTGCAGATCTGAAGAAGATGGAAAAAAAATACATATATATATATATATGATACACACACACAGAGAACTTACAGAAACATACAGTCAATTAAACTTGTAAAACATGACTTATAAAAATGATAAAGTTAGATCTTCAACTTGATATGAAAAATATTAAATAACCACACAGCAATATGAAATCATAAATCTCATTGTTAAAATAAAAGTGTAGCCAATTAGTGTATAATAAAAATGTTGTAGTTTTGTAATGATAGCTCATTAATAAGTTTAAAACTAGTATAGATTTTAAAGGCAGAAGTATTAAAAAGACTGTAACCACAAAAATAATGAACACACAATACAAAAATAAATTCTAACAACAGAAACACAAAGTGTGGAGGTTTAAAATTATATGATTTTGCATGTGATTATGGTTTAGATGTGGTGGGGTGTCCCCCCAAAACACATATATGTGACAGTATAAGAACAGAGGCAAAATGATTGGGTTTTGACAGCCTTAATCTAATAAGATTATTAATTCAATGGAATGCGTTAACTTGCTAGTAGTACCTACAGGCAGGTAGAGTGTGGATGAGGACGTGGTTTACTGAGGGTGTGCCTCTGGAGCATATTTTGTCCATTTTGAACAAAGCTAGCCCATCCACTGCTTTCTGATAGCCTTAGCTTTGAAGAATTGATTTGTTAAAATGTCTATACATCCCAGTGGAACTGACACATTTAATTACAATAATAAAAGGATTATAATGAAAATTTTCAAAGAATTTAGAGGAGGGAAAGTTTATTTATGGCTCACAATTTCAGAGGTCTCAGTACACAGACATTTGGCTGCATTGCTTTGGGTTCAAGATGAGGGAGAACATTATGGCCTAAGAGTGTGGTGGTGGAAATCAGCTCAGCACAAAGGCAGCAGGAAAAAAAGAGAGACTAAGCTTTGCTTATCAGGTTCAAAATATATACCCCACAGCCACACCTCCAATGTCCCATCTCCTCCAGACATACCCTACCGCCTATAGTTACTGCCTACCTTATCCTTATAGGGGGATTAATGTACTATTTATGTTAGAGCTGTCATAACTCAGTCATTTCATCTCTAACAAGAATTGCATTTCACACACAAGTGCTTTTGGAGGAACAACCCCTATATATATCATAGGACTGACTTCACAATATATTACAAATTGATTAGTCAGTTTTTTCACTGCTCTGACTAAAGGAACTAATCAGAACAACTATAGAGGAGGAAAGGATTGTTTTGGAGCTCACAGTTTCAGAGATCTCAATCCATAGCTCCAATCCTTGGGGCTAGAGGTAAGGAAGGACATTATGGTGGAATAGTGTGGCATAGAGAAACAGCTCACATGATGATCAGAGGTAGAAAGACTCTACTTGTCAGATACAAAATATATACCTCATAGCCACACCCCCCAATGAACCACATTTTCCTGGCACACCCCATCTGATCCAGTTACCACTCAGTTAATACCATCAGGGATTAATTTATTGATTTAATTAAGGCTACAGCCAAATAATTTTTCCTCTAAACTTTCTTGCACTGTCTCTCACCTGAGCTTTTGGGGGACACCTCACATCCAATCCATAATGCAAATACTACAGTATTAGACACACTATAATACTGACATCAGAGCAGGTAAGTAGATCAATAGAACAAAATATAAATCCAATATATAAACACCTGAATTTTTGTTGATTAATTTCCAGCAAAGTGTCTGTGAACACACAATAGGAATAGAAAAGTATTAAATAAATATGTTGGGAAAATGAGTGTTACAAAAAAAGAATTAAATTAGTCCCTTATCTTAGTTCATATTAAAAATACTTATGATCGATTAAAGATCAAAATAAGATCTGAAACTCTATAAGAATAATAGTAAGTGAAACTCAAATAAACTTTTATGGAAAATGTTTCTTTTTAAGATGACACTGAAAGCACAAATTATTCCATGAAACAGAAAAGGAGGGAACACTCCCAAACTATTTTTATGAAGTCAGTATCACCCAGATACCAAAATTAGGTAAGGATACTTCAAGGAAAGAAGACTATACATCAATCCCATTAATGAGCATGCATGCAAAAATCCTTAATAAAATATTCAAAAATTGAATTCAACACAAGAAAATGATTGTATTCCAGAAATTGGGAGGCTGAGGTAGTAAGATTACAAGTTAAAAGTCAGCTTTTGGAATTTAGTGAGGCCCTAAATAACTTAGTGAGACCCTGTCTCAAAATAAAAAAAAAATGGGTTTGGGGATGTAATTCAGTGTTTAAATATCACTGAGTTCAACCCTTGGTAACCCCCAAAACAAGACTGTAAACCATGATCAAGTTGATTTCATACCAGAGATACAAAGTTAGTTCAATATATGCAGATCAATAAATGCAGCATGACTCATAAATATAACCAAACACAAAGATCACATGATAACTTAAACATATGCAAGAAAGTCTTTGACAAAATTTATACCCAATCATGATAAAAACCCTGAAAATACTAGGGTTACGTGGAACTTGCCTCAACATCATAAATGCTGTTTATGAGAAATGCAAAGCCAAAATAATACTGAGTAAGGAAAAACGGAAAGCATTTCCTCAAAAATTAGGATCAAGACAAATATGTCCTTTACAAGTCCAAGACAAACTCTCATGACTCTTATTCAATATAGTACTTGAAACTCTATCCAGAACAATTAGGCAAAAGAAGGAAGAAAAAGGGCTATAAAGAGGAAAGGAAGAAATTTAATCATCACTGCTTGCAGATGATACCAGCCAATATTAGAAGTAAGAAGAATTGAGCAAAGTAGAATAATAAAAAAAATCAAAAGATAACAAAAACAGTAAGTTTTATGTACACTAACAATTAATCAGCTGAGGAAAAAAATCAGAAAAATAATACTATTCTCAATCTCCTCAAAAAAGGATACTTAGTTTTAAATATAAACAAATATATTTAAATATTTTATTAGTATATTTTATTAATATATAATAGTGGGGATCAATGTAAAATAATTATAAAGTGCATAAAATATAATTTGCCCCGTTAGCCCCCACTGCATATACTCTCCTCCCCTGCTCCTTCCTCCAACTCCCCATCCTCTACTGCTCTTCCTTCTAATTAGTTATTTTTTAAAAAAATTGGTGCCTTATAGATATAAATTAAGATGGAAATCCTTGTGGTATATTCATGTATGTACATGGAATAATTACGTCAATTTCATTCCACATTTCCTCTGTTTCCGCATCCATCCTCTCTCCTACTCATCCCCTTTTCTAAATTCCATGGATCTCCCTTAGATTTTGGTGGGATCCCACCTTTGTTTTCCTTTACTCTAGCTTCCTCATATGACAGAGAACATTTGAATCTGGTTTATTTCACTTAGAATTATGTTCTCCGGTTCCATTCATTTGCCATCAAATGAAATAAATATTTTTTTTTTCTTTATGAGTGAGTCAAATTTCATTGTGTATATTTATCACATTTTCTTCAACCATTGCTATATTGAGGGACATCTAGGCTCATTACCTAACTGAGATATTGTGAATTGTGACAATATAAATATTGGTATGGATGTCTTACTATACTACAGTGATTTTAGTAATGATTTCAACATGTCTCTCACCAATTGATAGGTCATCAAGACATAAATTATGTCTTCACTAATTAAACAATATTAATAAAATGGACCTCACAGACAAGGTTTGTTAGAATATTCCATCCATCAAAAAGTTAACTTCCTTCACAGTTGTTCATGAAATAGTCTCAAAAATATAACATGTTTTAGGACAAAAATCAAGTGTTAGCAAATACAAATATATATATATATATATATATATATATATATATATATATATATATATATATATATATTTCTTGCATCCTACCAGGTCATAATGCAATGAAATTAGAAATCAATAATATGATAAAAAGCAGAAATTATGTTAATATCTGGATAGTAAATAATACACTTTTAATGAGGAGTGGTTAATAGAATAAATCAGGTGCACAAAAAGAAAATTGTAAAAAGAAATGAGAACAGAACTATAATATGTCAATATCTCTGGGTAAGAAAGAAGGCAGTTCTACAAGAAAATTTGAAAGCCCTGAATACCTACATTAAAAAAATAGAAGCATTAACAAATAGAAAGATCCTGCCAGGCATAGTGGCAAACACCTGTTATCCCAGTAGCTCAGGAGGCTGATGCAGGATTATTGTGAGGTCAAAGCCAGCCTCAGCAAACATGAGGTGCTAAGCAACTCAGTTAAACCCTGTCTTTAAATAAAATACAAAATAGGGCTAGGGATGTGGCTCAATTATCGAGTAAACTTCAGTTCAATACCCAGTATACCCCCCAAAAAAGAAAGACCCTAAGAAAACTATCTAATATTTTATTTCAAGGGCCTAGAAAAGAAATGACAAACTAACTCTAAAATCAGTAGAACACAGAAAATGATTAAGATCAGAGCCAAAATCAATGAAAGTGAGATTAAAAAAAAAGAACCAACATAACAAAGAGTTGGTCTTCTGAGATGATAAAATATTGATAAACCCTTAGCCAAACTAACTGAAATAAAGAAAATCCCAATCAACAAAATTAGAGATGAAAAGGAGATGCCACCACAGACATTCTGAATTCAGAGAATCAATAGAAATAATTTTGAAAATGTATACTCCAATAAGAAAGAAAACCTAGAAGATGTTGACAAATTTATAAATTTATAAACATATATGATCTGCTGAAATTGAACGAGGAAGTTATACAAAACCCAAGCAGATCAGCATAAGCAATGAGACTGAAGGAGCAATTAAAAGCCTTCCAATAAAGAAAAACTCAAGAACCTATGGATTCTTAGCCACTTCTTACTAAACTTTAAATGAAGAACGAATGCCAATCTTCCTCGTATTATTCCATGAAATATAAAAGTAAGTAATACTCCAAAATTTATTCTATAAACTCAGTGTCCTAAACATACAAACAAAACTCATAAATAATATATTAGCTTACTACATTCAAAATCTCATAAAGAAGGTAGTACACAATAACCTACTGGGTTCTATCCCATGGATACAAGGTTGTTTCAATATATACAATCAGGAAATATAATTCAACACATAAATAGAATTAAGGACAACTGTCACATGATCTTCTCAGTAGATACAGAAAAGCCTTTGACCAAATCTGGCACCCATTCATGTTAAAAATGCTGGAAAAACTAGGGATAGAAAGAACATTCTTACGATTCTATAACAGATACACAATTAGTCAAAACAATATTTATAACAATGTTTTATTAGGATTTTAACATTTGGGAATGTAATATGAAAAAAACTTAGCACCAAAACTGGAAAATAAAATACAGGAGTAATATTTTTATTCTCTTTGGAATAGGTTGTATAAATATAAAGTAAATTCTGAGAAGATATGTAAGGTAAGCCCTCAAACAACAAAGAAAAAAAAATGACTCACATAAATAAAGTGGAAAATTAGTTGGGTAATAATAAAATCAAAAGACAGAAATTGTAATCATAAATCTCAAATGATATCCTATTATTTTTTTCTACAGGAGAAACATTATATTTAATACAAAATGGGTTGAAAGTAAAGGAATTGTGGCTGAGTCTATAGCTCAGTGGCAGAGAACTTATCTAGCATGTGTGAAGTACTGAATTCAATCCTTAGCACCATATTAAAAAAATAAATAAAATAAAGGCATAATGTCTGTCTACAACTACAAAAAAATTAGAAAAAAAGGAAGAAAAAGCCTGGACAATATATATTATAAAAAAAACAGTCATAAGAAAGCTGAAGTGTAATATCAGAGAAATATTTTTAAAAAAAGATTTGTTGTAGGGAATATTAACATCATTTTATAGTGCTGAAGTATTCCACCCATGAGAAAAAATAAAACACTTTAAGCATGTGTGCACCAATAACAGCAGCAAATATATGAAGTAAACAAACAAACAAACAAATAAATTAAAAATTCTAAAAATTTTGGGGTTAAAAATATTGGGCAACTTCAATTATTTTCTTTCAAGTATGGTTACAAAAATTAAATGGAACACCTGCAAGAAAACAGAGGCTTGAAAAGCACTACAAACCACTGGTGCCTCACAATCTTTAGAAAACTCCACTCAAAAATAATAGAATATGCTGGGCACAGTGGTGCAGGCTTGTGATCCCAGCTTGGAATTCTGAGGCAGGAGGACTATGAATTCAAAGCCAGCCTCAAAAATGGTGAGGTGCTAAGCAAGTCAGTGAGACCCTGTCTCTTAATAAATTAGAAAATAAGGCTGGGGAAGTGGCTCAGTGATTAAGGGCCCTTAAGTTCAATCCTTGGTATCAATACATATATAAGTAAATAAGTAAGTAAGTAAATAAACAAATAAATAAATAATGTTCTTTTTTTTCCTGAGAACATATGGAATATTTAGTATGACAAATATGCTAAAACATAACATAAGCTTTTGTGATATTCAAAATATTAAATGAAACAAAGTACATTCTCCAACAACAAATAAATAGAACTATAGAATTAGAAATTAATAGCAAAGATATTAGGAAACCTAAAAATATGGGATCATTAAATAACATGCTTCAAAATAAACATTGTAACTAATAATTTAATAAGGGAAATTAGAAGCTATTTTAAATCAATGAAAAACAAGGCATACAATATTAAATTTATGGAATGTAGGTATAACTGGGTTTAGAGGAACAGTTACCCTTATAAATGCTTACTTAACAAAGAATGGTATCACATCTATAGCTTACCAATCCACATGATGATTCTAGATATTGAATGGAAGTCTAAAGATAACATATGTCTAATAGTAAATTCATACAAATCAGAGTAGGAAATCAGATATACTAAGATTCAAAATTAGGTGGGAATTGAAATGATTCAAATGATTTTGTGGAAAAACACATTTGGTTATTGACACTTTCTACATATGATTTTTATTCTAGTGTTTGAAACTGTTATTTTAAATCAGATTCATTTAGAAGACTTTTGTTAGTTTATTTACTTTTTGTTTCATGCTTTCTCTCACAAAGAATTCCTTGGCAATGTTTACGTTAATTAGTTAATGTTTTAAAAATATGGGAAGTATAGAAGGCTCTATACTTTAAGCCTCTTCCAGGATGTATGTAAAAACTCAAAGAATTAAAGTGATTATCTGGATACTCACACTCCAAATTCTTCACTCTCAAATATTGGATTATTTTTCAAAAACTTGAATCAAATTAGTTTAATTCCAAATGTTATGGTTAGCTGCATCATTTTTTTTTCTTTAACCTCCTATAGGTAGATAATTTCTTGTCATAAAATTAATACTTTCTGAAAACATATTTTTACTCTGTGAAAAATGTAGGAATATGCATGTACTTTGGTTCACATTTAGCCAAAGTATTTATAGACATATGAATAGTTAAGTAGGACATGAACATATAGATAGCCGTGTTTGTTCTCTTCTTATGTACACCTTTTTTTCATCATGAAAGTTCAGAAGTTTTTGTTATTAATTGTATTGAAGATTTTTTCAATCATTCCACATCATTTGCTATTAACCTATCCAGCATGGTCTTTATCACACTTACTGCTCATTTTCAGAAATACTTAAGCAAAAGAGAATTTTAAAAATTCTAAGTCATTCTACAATTTACACATTTTTTTTGTATCACCCACTTACTAGTGACATACATAAGTGTTTCCTCTGAACAGATTTAATTTTTAATTTTCCTGAATCAGTGTTAACCAGGAAAAAGGTAATTGTTGTCAAGAGTATTCAAACTGTCAGAATATCCTTCAATCTAAAAGCTGTTAGAATCTGAGCAAAAGTAATTACTGAAACTCTATTCAACTGTAATAATAACCTGCCACTGATGACAGCAATTACTGGGAAACTGTAATAGAAATCAGAGGCGCATTTTTCTCTGACAAGTACATTTCTAACTAAGGTTTACATTGGCTGAATAGTGTTGACAAAGATGATGTGCTGTATCATTCTTAATCACGGTTGGCATGATGTTACAGTTTGAACTGTTCACTGTTAGAAAGAGACTAATTGCTTGTTTCATTTGACACTGTCCAGGCTCTCTGTATATAGAAATATATATTTTAGATGAATAAAGGTTAAGTGTTATACTTCCTTGTCTCTTTTGCATCCCTTTTCAGTGAATGTTTTAAGTATATTTTACCTTAAATAAAAGAAATTAATTGCAGTTAGGCTGAACTGGCAAGGCAAACTTCAAAGATTTTCCCACAATTAGGTCAAATTATGGGTGGTACTTCTGTCAATTTGAACCTTCAGCAGTGGTCATCCTCACTATCATCATTCTTGGACAGGCCCCTCACTGTGATTTGAAATGACATCTCAAAGGTCCTCTTAAAAGGGATTCTCTGATATTTTCACTATTTTCTTCATGAATCTGAAAGTAAAATGTTGGCGATTGCTTTTTCTTATGAAAAAAAGTGAAATAGATATGAAATAATTTTAAAAATAAATAAAATTATATTTCACAGAAGAAACATAAAAATGGTATAAAATTGAAGGGAATTCAACAAAAATTAATATTTAAAAAAGTATCCTGTTCAATTGTATTGAATTTTTGCCAATTGCTGGTTTTTAAGAGATTCGTACTGCAATTTGCCCTTTATTTGTTTATTGATGAACAAATCAGCAGCAAAGTTGTAGGATAAAAACAACAGGAAGAGTAAACCAGATGAAATCATGTGACTGTCTCTCTTAGTGTCCAGGATGCCAATTAGTGTTTTGGTTAAAGACGCTTACTCTAGGGTTTGACATTAGGCTCATTTTTTCTAGGAAAACTAAAGACAAATTGTATAAACTACATTATATTTCTATTTTCTTAGTTCTAGGCTTCACTCTCCAATATTCTTGTCAATTATTTACAGTTCTTGCTAAGAATTTAATCAGAAAATCTCACTCAATTGACTCAGTATCTCTTGTATGTGAAACTATATACTATAGGTTGGAGACTACCAGGAAGAGTGAATATGTTTCCTCTGCAGATTCAAACAGTACATATATTGTATTATAAACAATTATGGGAAAAATGTTATGAGGATACACATATTCATTATAATAATATTACCTTTTGTACCTTCATTTATTATGAATTTGTTACTGAAATCTTAGTCCTTGTCTTTGATGATAATTCAAAAATGAGAGCATGGTTTTGAGAAAAAAGACAAAGAAGTTTTATTTTGCTAGCAATGGAGAAACACAGGGGACTCCTGTGGAGAGGTTCTGATTCTGCCCATCTGGGAGAAGACAGGGTTTCTAAGGCAATGATTCATTCTAAGTGTTCCCTGTGCGTTTGGGGCAGAGGGTGGGGTAGTAATTCACTGTTAATTTGGGAGATAGCCATTTCTTAGATCTTCTCGTGCCATCCTGAAGTCTGAATTACTTGGTTCCTGTGGTAGGTGTTTGCTCCAAAACAGCCTACTGGACCTAGGATGGGAAAAAGTTAATCTTGCCCAACCCCTCCTTAGGTTAGGGAGGGGGAAAGGGAGAAGAGGAAAAGAAAATTTAACAATTTGAAAATAAGCCTCAGTGGCAGAACATCATGGGCTATATTCAAAGTATTGAGTGGACCACTGTTACAAATTAAAAGAACAATTGTAATAAACTTTGAATTAAATTAATATTTTAGTTGATTTTAGGCCTATAGTTTTTCAAAGAGCAAAATTTAAGAAAATATAAATGTAAATTATGATTTAGTTGCATCTTTAAATAAACTACATAAGGGGACAAAAATTTTCCTCTTTCTGTGGTTTATGTGAATATATATATATATATATATATATATATATATATATATATATATGTGTGTGTGTGTGTGTGTGTGTGTTTGTGTGTGTGTTTGGGGAGAGAACAGTGAACTAGGTTATAGAAAACTTAAATTCTATTTACATATGTGATATTTATGATTATATAAAGCAATACAAATCACAATATTGATACTCTTTGGTATCTGAATCTAAAATGAAATAATAATATCAGTCTTAACTATTATGTACAATTTTATAATAATCAAGAAAAAATACACATTAAATAACTTTCTAAATTATAAAGCACTCCATGGTAGTGAAACACTATGATTTTACCTTTGGAAAATCTGGAATTGTTATATGAGAGTAAATAATCTGTCTATGCACTTCTGGAAGATACTAGTTATCACATCCTGACACAAACAGGGTTTTTTAGTCATGAATTATAAATAAAGATCAATGTCAAAGTCAGCCCAGAAGAAAAATGTATAAAACATATTTTAAACTAAAAATGGTTATATATAGTAATTATATGTTGGAACACACATGTGAGTCCATGCCTACTGCACAGAAATTATTAACTGACCAGAGAAGACTTTTGAGTTTTGGGGCAGGACAATAAGACCCCCTCAGTATTCCCTCCCTTATCAATCAAGATTCAATTTGTTTAAACCTTTTTTATAAGGACAGATAACTTGTTTAGATAAATAATGCTTAGATAACACACACTGGCTTTTTATGTATTTCACTCCATTTAACTGTAACTTCTGCTATATCCTTAAATTTAAAATATTCAATAAACACAATTCACAGTTGTGCCTCAAAGAAAAAAAAAAAAAAACTGTGAAGGATCAGTCAAAAAACATTCATTTGCCAATTCAGTTTTAAACTGCTTTAAACTTCTTTCCAGCTTCTCCCACAAACTGCCAAACAAAAATTACTGGGCTTATGACTTAGTGTATTTTTATGTGTGTTTAAAGAATGATTTTAGGAAGTATTTCAAATCTGATTTGATTGCATAGTGTCTCAGTAAGTGAATACCATTCAAGGGTTCCCTAGATAGGGGTATACTAAGAACAGGAAAAAGAAATGGATAAAGTAAGTCTGAGGCTCTTGGAAACAGATTGTTCAGTTAGATGACTGGTTTATTTTGCTTGTATATTGCTATTCATTATTGAAATTTATCATTGTTAATTTTTCTCACTCAATCCAAATCAATGGATGGTCTACACCATGTATTTATTTTTTTTATTTATTTTTTTAATTTTTTATTTTGGGTTGTTCAAAACATTACAAATTTCTTGAAATATCATATTCCACACTTTGATTCAAGTGGGTTATGAACTCCCACCTTCACCACATACACAGATTGCAGAATCACATCAGTTACACATCCATTGATTTACATATTGCCATACTAGTGTCTGTTGTGCTCCGCTGCCTTTCCCATCCTCCACCCTCCCCCCTCCCCACCTCTCCCCTCCCCTCGCCTCCTCTCTCTCTACCCCCTCCACTGTATAACCCTGAGGGTCTCCTTCCATTACCATGCAATTTTCCTTCTCTCTCCCTTTCCCTCCCACCTCTCATCCCTGTTAAATGTTAATCTTCTTCTCCTGCTCTTCGTCCCTACTCTGATCTTAGTTACTCTCCTTATATCAAAGAAGACATTTGGCATTTGATTTTTAGGGATTGGCTAGCTTCACTTAGCATAATCTGCTCTAATGCCATCCATTTCCCTGTAAATTCTATGATTTTGTCATTTTTTAATGCAGAGTAATACTCCATTGTGTATAAATGCCACATTTTTTTTTTATCCATTCGTGTATTGAAGGGCATCTAGGTTGGTTCCACAGTCTTGCTATTGTGAACTGTGCTGCTATGAACATCGATGTAGCAGTGTCCCTGTAGCATGCTCTTTTTAGGTCTTTAGGGAATAGGCCAAGAAGGGGAATAGCTGGGTCAAATGGTGGCTCCATTCCCAGCTTTCCAAGAAATCTCCATACTGCTTTCCAAATTGGCTGCACCAATCTGTAGTCCAACCAGCAATGTACAAGTGTACCCTTTTCCCCACATCCTCGCCAGCACTTGTTGTTGTTTGACTTCATAATGGCTGCCAATCTTACTGGAGTGAGATGGTATCTTAGGGTGGTTTTGATTTGCATTTCTCTGACAGCTAGAGATGTTGAGCATTTTTTCATGTACTTGTTGATTGACTGTATGTCCTACACCATGTATTTATAATTGTGGTATGTAAAAAATATGAATCATTCCCTAAAAACAGCATGTGTTCAAATTACTTTGATTTTTCTATTCCTTAGATATAGGACAATTTTGACAAATCACAAAATAAAGGATTTATTTTCTGACATTAATCATTGAATTTATGACAGGTTATTAGAGACATAGATATTCTGGGTACTTCAAAGGATAGGCCATTTTCAAAGAGCATAATATAGTTCTCTATGTGGAAAGCCTGAGAATCCATGAAGAATAAGAACTTCTCCATAGACATTAAAAGAAACTTGGCTGGCCTAGCCCCTTGCAGTGGCAATGCCTGTAATCCCAGTGGCACAGGAGGCTGAGGCAGAGGGACTGTGAATTCAAAGCCAGTCAATGCCCTGCCTCAAAATAAAAATAAATAAAAATGAAAAGGGTTGGGGATGTGGCTCAGATTTTTAGGACTCCTATATTCAATCTCTAGTACCAAAAAACAAAATTTAACTCAACTATATTTTTAAAAGTGTTGTCATGTTGCATATACTTCAATCTAGGAAAAAGGAACAGAAGTAAATCTCAAGAAAGATTGTAATATTCCATCTTTCCTGTGTAAAATGTCTCAAAATCTGAGCACTAATCATATGAATCAGAATCTTTTGTGGCACTTGTTCAGAACTGCAGGCTTCATTGTTAGAGGTTGTAGGTTTCTTTTTTCTGTGGTGGGGACAGTGACTGAGCAAGCTTAAGCACTGAACCATATCCCCATCCCATTTTAAATATTTTATTTATAGACAGAATCTTCCTAAATTGTTTAAGGCCTTGATAAATTGCTGAGGCTGGCTTTGAACTTGAAATCCTCCTGCCTCAGCCTCCCATGCTACTGGGATTACAGGTGTACGCCACCACGCCCTGTTATAGCTTTATTATTTTAATTTGTAAATATCATTAATTTTGGTAGTTCTGAAACCATAACCTATTAAGTCATCTGAAAAATTCCTTATTTCGAAACCCTATATTCCAATAAAATGGAAGATAGTGAAGACATCCATAAATTTCTTAAGTCATATGATTTGCCCAGACTGAGTCAGGAGGATACACACAATTTGAACAGACCAATATCAATGGATGAAATAGAAGAAGCAATCAAAAGACTACCAACCAAGAAAAGCCCAGGACCGGATGGGTATACAGCGGAGTTTTACAAAACCTTTAAAGAAGAATTAATACCAATACTTTTCAAGTTATTTCAGGAAATAGAGAAAGAGGGAGCTCTTCCAAATTAATTCTATGAGGCCAACATCACCCTGATTCCGAAACCAGACAAAGACACCTCAAAGAAAGAAAACTACAGACCACTATCTCTGATGAACCTAGATGCAAGAATCCTCAATAAAAATTCTGGTGAATCGGATACAAAAACACATCAAAAAAATTGTGCACCATGATCAAGTAGGATTCATCCCTGGGATGCAAGGATGGTTCAATATACAGAAATCAATAAATGTTATTCACCACATCAATAGACTCAAAATAAGAGCCATATGATCATCTCAATAGATGCAGAAAAAGCATTTGACAAAGTACAGCATTCCTTTATGTTCAAAACATTAGAAAAACTAGGGATAACAGGAACTTACCTCGACATTGTAAAAGCTATCTATGCTAAGCCTCAGGCTAGCATCATTCTGAATGGAGAAAAATTGAAGGCATTCCCTCTAAAATCTGGAACAAGACAGGGATGCCCTCTATCACCACTTCTATTCAATATAGTTCTCGAAACACTGGCCAGAGCAATTAGACAGGCGAAAGAATTTAAAGGCATAAAAATAGGAAAAGAAGAACTTAAATTATCACTATTTGCGGATAACATGATTCTATACCTATCAGACCTAAAAGGGTCTACAAAGAAACTACTAGAACTAATAAATGAATTCAGAAAAGTGGCAGGATATAAAATCAAAGGCATTTCTATATATCAGCAACAAAACTTCTGAAACGGAAATGAGGAAAAACACCCCATTCACAATATCCTCAAAAAAAAAAAAAAATACTTGGGAATCAACCTAACAAAAAGAGGTGAAAGATTTATACAATGAAAACTACAGAACCCTAAAGAGAGAAAAAGAAGAAGATCTTAGAAGATGGAAAAATATACCCTGGTCATGGATTGGCAGAAATAACATCATCAAAATGGCGATATTACCAAAAGTTCTCTATAGGTTTAATGCAATGCCAATAAAAATCCCAATGGCATTTCTTGTAGAAATAGATAAAGCAATCATGAAATTCATATGGAAAAATAAAAGACCCAGAATAGCAAAAGTAACTCTAAGCAGGAAGTGTGATCAGGAGGCATAGCGATACCAGATTTCAAACTATACTACAGAGCAATAGTAACAAAAACAGCATGGTACTGGTACCAAAACAGGCGGGTGGACCAATGGTACAGAATAGAGGACACAGAGACTAATCCACAAAGTTACAACTATCTTATATTGATAAAGGGGCTAAAAGCATGCAATGGAGGAAAGATAGCATCTTCAACAAATGGTGCTGGGAAAACTGGAAATCCATA